>NW_010197402.1:0-14435 GCF_000695765.1 Mesitornis unicolor | reverse complement strand
CACTCTTTCATAGAATGGGAACTCAGATGAGGACGAAATCAGTTTGGAGACACTGGAAAGGCCATGTATACAGAGGCATTAATTGGATTAAGTATTTATTAATCCCATGTGCACATCAGGATTGCTGTGATGGTGCAATGGTTTGGTGTATTAATCTTGCTTCAGTTTGGATTGCATCATGGTTGAACTGGGTCATGGTCTCAAGCCTGTCTGTGTTCAAGAAGGGTTTGGACAGGACTTTTAGATTTAACTTTTAGGTTGCCCTGAGTGGAGCCAGGAGTTGGACTGGATGGCCCTTGTAGATCCCTTCCAACTCAGCCTGTTCTATGATTCTAGTATATACAAATCCACAGTAAACTTAGGGTCATATTCTGTTGGTTTAAAATGGTCTCATTTCCATTTACATAAATTTAAATTGTAATGTTGCCTATATTCAATCTTTTATCAATGTTTTAAAGTTAAAACTATTGATAAATAATTTTTTTAATTTAAATTTACCTATTACAAAGTTTATTACTGAAAAGGCTAGTAATAACCATTCTTTCTCCATCTCAAAGACAAATTATTGTGATTTCCATCTGCCTTGAATACTTCTGGTTCAGTAGGTTTTTGCTTTTTCAAATCTAAATTTTTTTTTCCTGTATTCAAAGAAAACATGTAGACTTTTACATTTAGGCATCACTGCACAAGAATTAAGGGAAGATTAAAGCTGATTGCTCTGCTTTTCTGAAGGTTTTCCTTGGGATGTCATAGAATAGTAACATATAAAGCACAGTTTCCCTGGGAAACTGTATACCATATCAAAAATTCTAACGCACAAGCCCTATGCTTGCAACCCAAACTTTCCAGGAAAACAGTACAGAGATATGAGTAAAGCAATGATTTGAAAAATGTCATTTTGGGAAAGATAGAAGCAGCAATGTCACCTTGATCTGCAGAACTTAGGGGAAAAAATTTGCTTGTGTGATTGGGCATATTTCATCACATATCTGCTGCTGGGCAGGAGCAGTAGGAGCTCTTAATTGTTGTTTTGGGTTTTTTTATACACATGATGTAGTAAGGCTTGAGTTGCCTTGATTCTGTTTTGGGCAAGCAGTTTGGTTCACTGGTAATGTGTAAAATGTCAAACTGGTCCCCGGCCAGCATGTGAGTCTCATACTCAGATCCTATTCAATTGTTATACTACTGCTGATACATCTCCCTTCACTGCACTGCAAGTATATTATTCCTCCTCCGTACGTTGCTACATTCTTCTTCATGTCTGTCAGTCCCACCTCTTTGTTTGACTTAGTCTGTGTCTCTTTCTACGCCTCCTATGTTCTTCCTTTCTTACTTCTCTTTCTTGTTTTTGTTTCCTTTTCCTCCTTTTTCTTTCTGTCTCTCCATTCCCACACAACTTTCAGAAAGGAATATGGTTAATACCTATCTGTCCTAATATCTGAAGAAACATAGAGGTGGTGATCTGTCCTTCCAGCTCATGGTCTCAGGAGGGTGACGCTGGATATGGATGCGGTCAACTAAATCTTATATGGAGACTACCCATAACATCTTGACTTTCATATTCCCTGCTTCATTTTACTGTGGTCACCTCTCCTTGCCAATAATTGTCTTGAAAAACAGCTCTTCCCACTGTGCTTCATGCTTCCTGGTCAAACCCAAAATGCCCCTTCGACTATGTGTTAGGAGACCTATCTCTGCTGGTTTCTCTCCTTTAATGTTGTTTAGCTTCCATCCCTGAACCATATGTTATGGGAAGTATTAAGGACTCTATTTTAAAGGACAATGTATTCTAGGTCAGATGGATTTGCCAGGTTGTTACTCCTACAGAAAGAACATAAAAAAGCAGATTGCTTGGTTTTCTCTCTTTATTAGTGGATGGAAAGGAAATAAGGAAATGGTGGTTATTTCCAGGAGCCTGACCAAATGTAGCTCAGTAGTAGCTTTAAGTACTGAACAGCAGTGTCATACAGAAAGCCATTTCTCTCTGTTAGTCTGCTATGTGTGATTAGAATGGCATTATACTGTCTGTGTTTGATTGTAATGGCATTATATTGTCTGTGAGATAGGCAAGGAAGCAAAATCCAGTGGCAAAATGGGCCTTAAAACTACCAATGTTCCCATCAGGGGACCTGTCTCAGGCTCCCACATAGCTACAAGTAAAGCAGTGTCTTCCTTGTTTTTTGCCCACTAGACTCCTCAGCCCAGAAAGGCAACTATATCCTGGGCTGCATCACAAGAAGCATGGCCATCAGGTCAAAGGACGTGATTCTCCCTCTCTAAGCCACTCTCATAAGACCCCACCTGGAGTACTGCATCCTGCTCTGGAGTCCTCAGTACAGGAAAGACATGGATCTGTTGAATTGGTCCAGAGAGGGTCATAAAAATGATCAAAGGGCTGGAACTCCTCTCCTGTGAGGAAAGGTTGAGAGAGTTGGGGTTGTTCAGCCTGGAGAAAAGAAGGCTCCAGGGAGACCTTATTGCAGTCTTTCAATGTACGAAGGCTTATAAGATGGAGAGACACCTTTAACCAATGCCTCTACTGACTGGACAAAGGGCAATGGGTTTTAAACTGAAAGAGGATGGATTTAGTTTGGACTTAAGGACGAAATCTTTTATGATGAGGTTGGTGAGACACTGAAACAGGTTGCCCAGAGAAGTTGTGGGTGCCTCATCACTGGAAACATTCAAGGTGAGGTTGGATGTGGCTTTAAGAACCTGATCTAGTGCAAGATGTTCCTGCCTATAGCAGGATCATTGGATTAGATGAACTTTGAAGGTTCCTTCCAATAAAAAACATTGATTCTAGGATTCTAGACTACTAAACCATAATTCTGTTGTTTTCACTTTGAGTATAATTAGGCTTATTGACTGGAAAAGAGCATATTGCCTGTCTAGGCACAGCAGAAAGAATTATTTATATACATACATCTCCGTTGTAACTATGAAATGGATAAAAGAACTGATGAACACAGATCCTAGTTTTGTCACTAGGTTCTCCAGATTCATGTTTAGAGAGGCTGCTGATGCCATGAAAAGGTCCAGTTTTCTTGATTTAGACATTAAAATCAATTCTTACACTTGCAGAAACCATCTGTGGCTTTGGCAGGAGATGTTTAAGAATGAAAGGAATGGAAATAAATGTCTGAATGGTGGACACTGTGCTAACATGGACTAAAAAGAGTATTATTCAGCAGCTTCTTTAATATAGCTTTAGTTAAGTGATGCTTTGCTTTATAGACCAACCATTCTAAATGTCCTACCTTAAATATGTAATCCTGTAGGAGTGCTTGGAGAATAAAATAGAAGCACCTTATGCGCTGCTGAAAGAGAGTAACAGCTTTGCTTTCTCTTTGGAAAAAATCTAGTCATTTTTACCATTATTCTGTTTTTACTTCTTTTACAAGATGATAGCCAAAGAAATGAATTCATTTTTGGAACTCTGGAAGAACAGAAGGTGATTGGAGTTTATATAATAAGTAATTCTCTAAATGAGCAGTTTCTTAACCTTAGAACAAGAACATGATGACATCAAATCTGAACCTTCATTCTGAAAAATGAGAGTTCAGTACAAGGTCACTTCCCTTTGATTTATCTGGGAAAAGAGCATGTGGAACTGAAAACTAAATCTAGTTTTGAAATCTTTTTGAGTACTCTAATCTGTAGATCTTTAGAAAGCATCCGAAAATCATCTCTGTGCAGCAAGCCATAGTTGTTAGAATGACTTTGTGGATAATTTAAAGTGAACTATTAAATCACAGGCTCATTGACACATCATAAAAAAAATTGCACTATGGATTTTTTTTGCCACAGGAAAACATAATAGTGGCTTCTTACTCTTAACATCTGTGGATGTGGGGCAGAATGGGGTGGGTTTGGCTCCAGAAATCAGTAGACAGAGAATTTTCTTTCTATGGCAATATTTCTTTGAGGAAAAGCATTGAAACTCTCCATACAGAACTTCCAGAATGAATCAAGGTCTTAAAACTTCTGTAAGTGGATGTCAGGGGTAGATTCATTTCCTCTACCTTAGAAATGAGGTGGTTTCAGCTAGTCCCCTTGGACCAGATGTAGGGCATAATTTTCTATTTTAGTGTAATTGTTCCCAGCAAGTTTTTTTAGGGTTGGTATGGTTGGATATATTTTTTTTGTTTCTGTCCAATGACTAGAAAGGGAGTCATTAATAAGACATTGGCATCTATTTTGTATACATTTACTTGCCATGTTAATCCTAATTCAGGTTTTCTTTGATGTGCCTATACTGATGTTGTTGGGACCCCTACTTGCATGAACAAGGCCTAATCGAGTCAGACACAAAATCAGACACTAGAGACAATGTTCTCCAAAATGTAAATCAGCACCATTTCAGTGACATTGATGGGATAATATCACAGCTCCAAACTGCAGTACCATTAGTTTGGGTAATGTGGCAAAAATTAAATAAAACATGGAAAAGATTAAGAAAAACATGTTTATATCTCTCTTGTGTCTACTAAAGCAGGTTTCAAATTAAGTCAGCAATTTTGTGGAATAAATATTTGCCCACTAGAAGATAGAATTAGACTGCAAATGTGTATTATATAACGTAAGCTCACAAATAGCTGTCACATAATGCCTTTGACCACATCTGTCAATTAGACTTCCACAATTCATGTACTGAATATGACCTTAGCAACCAGGAAGTCATCCAGCACCCAAGTTTGTGTGCAAGTGTGTACGTGTTTATTGTAGATATCCAGGACATCCTCACAGAACTAGAATATGTGACACAGGATTTACTGATTCTTGCTGAAGCAGCAGTTGGAAGATGGGTGGGATACCCTTGGGTATCACAACTAGAACTAGATGTTTATAATTAGACAAATGAATCCTGCCCTGTGAATGTTTATTTAGGAAAATATGAAAGAAAATTTGGAGTTTTGGAGCACTGCTTTACTCCTTATCCCTCCTAGACTCTCAGTATGAACCTCTAACCTTTCCAGTGACTAAGGGATGACCTAGATGAAAAAGGTTTACTTCTATTTCAGATGTCTTTTATCCTGCCTGGCCCACAGCAGTCATTCCTCACCAGTACAAGTTTCCCACTGTCCTTGTATTGTGTTTGCCCCTCCTATGCAGATGCCTTCTAGAGCACTTTAAATGTCTCTCAAATTTATGTCAAGTGTGCCCACTCCTACCCTTTTTCTGTACAGAAGACCTGCAAGTCTTAGACCATGCAATAAATTCTCAAGTCTTACTTAGCACTGGTCAGGAATATATATATTGTATTGTGAAAACTGTTGAGATTGCATAAAACTTTCAGTTTGCTTTCTAAGATGAAAAGGAGAGAAGCACATTTTCCTCCAAGTGGTTAGTACTGCACTATAAGTCTACTGACCACCACAGAATAGGTGCAAAAGATAACCAGTTTCTCTGGCAGACCTATTTCTATCAACAAAGTTTTAAATAATGATACCAGTCTCCTACATTTGACTATAAAATCAGTCTGACTCTATTTCCCTTCCTGGGGCAATGAATATATTTTTGTGAAACAATCCCAGGAACCAAGAGCTTTAGGCAGACTGCAATAGCGGTACAAGGACATTCCTATTTGATTTGCAGAAAAAGAAGCTTGAGTTTCTAATCTAAATCAAGAATAGTGACTTGAACCACAGTGGCCCATATCTGAAGAGAGTGCCCTCACCGTTGGTTAACTTAAAGCAAAGAAGCTCTCTTTGTATCTGAGCTGAGCACTGGAAGCTAACCAGCTTTTCCTGTTGAAATTGAGACAGGGAAAGCCTTCCCAAAGAGTGTCTGATGTGGATGAATCATGTGCACAGTTTCTTTCTGGAAAATTACCAAGCACCAAATCCGTGTGTATCAAATGAGATTATTACCTTGGCAGGTCGCCTTGTTTCCTGTGCTGGTATTTCCTGCTCCCTCTAGAAGCAATGAAAGGGATAGCCAGTGACCAAACAGTCTCCCAGGGGAAAAAAAATAATCTTAAAAATTCAGACCAGTCAGACTGTCACTAGGGAGTCTTGCTTGTAATGTGTGTTTGCATCTTCCAGATGAGGATAGTCACTTGGTTAGCCAAGATTTTATCTGTTGGTTTTTCTTGTAGTTCTTTCAAAGTGAAATCAATGCATTGACAGAGGAAAGCTTTATATTTGAGTCCTATAGTAGCTGTTTACAGACCAACACATGAAAAGTAGTCATAAAATTACCTTATCTTTATTCTTACAAGGTTGCATATCTCCTGCTACCACAAAATACCTTTTCCTGTCAGCATTCTTAAACAACTACTTATCAAATAGCCATCGTTAATATGGAAAGTAGCACACGGGTGCAAAAATGCGTAAAGTCAGAACACCTCAAGTAAGAGACAGAAGTGGGCAATACATTAGAGTACAGATAATATAAATATCTAAAGCCACTGGACAAGTATAGAAAGAGAAGACTCAAGAACACTAAGCAAAGTATAAAACCATGTATCAGTTAGAAATCTGTTTTAGCTGTATACTTACAACCACTTGCACTAAGACAATTATTTTACAGTCGTATTTTCAAATCTTACATAAATGCTGCTTTGCTTTCTCTTTGCTTTGGAAGCAGCAGCTCAGGACAATATTGACAAATTGACAGGAATGGAGATATCACACTTGTAGATCTCAAATGTAAAATCAAAGGAAATGTACAAGTAAAAATATTTGCTCTACAGTAGCAACCTGATTTTACAGGATAAATAGCACAGACTAGACACACACTGATGTCAAATGTACAGACCAATGCAAATACAAAGATTTCTGAGAAATAATGGTTTACAGTTCTGATGAGCACGGGTGTTTTCATAATAGCAGCCAGTAAAGCAAGCTGAGACAGAAATGTAATTTAAAATTGATGATCTCCTTTGAACATTGCAGCTCAAAGCATGAAAGCTGTGTATCCCTGCACCCACTCTGTTTCAATATGACATCCAGCTGGGCTAAGCTTCCTCTGAGAGAGCTGTCCTTATAATCCACTCAAATTAGTACAGTCACAAAACAAATGAGGATTATCAGCATCTACTGCAAAACTATACAGCTTCTGATTCTTCTAAATTATATTTTTATTTCAAATCCAAATTCTGTTGGTTAAGCAGTAACTGCAGGACCCCCAATATTTGAAACTTAAGTATTTACAGTGTTGTGATGTTATAAAGACTGAGCACTAAGGAGCTTCTACCCTTTGTGGGGAAAAGAGGCACATTGTACGTGGGGAGGTAGGGAGAAGGAAGAGATGTTACCAAAGTGTCAACAGTACAAAAAAAGGTCTTACCTATCTCCTTACTGAAAGCACAAAAACCATTTCCAGCAGCTTTTTCTCACACCTCCAAAGCATAAACAGAACTCGCACTGTTCTTCATGAATGAAAGCCCTGTTCAGATCACACTGGCTGCAATTATGCAAGCACAGGTGGCAATACCAGATGCAAGCTCCTCAACTCTCTTGGCACTACAGCATTCTTTCCCTCCTTAGTGGAGGAATCAAGAGTATCAGCTGCAGAGGCAATGTAGACTACTGATTCAGGTTTGTCATAGTATTACAGAATGGTTTGGATTGGAAAGGACCATAAAGCTCATCTAGTCCCTAATCTCATGGGCAGGCACATCTTCAACCAGATCAGGTTGCTCAGAGCCCCGCCAACCTGACTTTGAATGTGTCCAGGGATGGGGCATCCACCACCTCTCTGGACAACCTGGTGCAGTGTTTCATCACCCTCATTGTAAACATTTCTTCCTTAGGGGAGGAAATTTGTTCTTGGTTAACTAAAAGACGTGCTTTCTGAGACATGGACAGGCTTTAAAACAGAGGTGTTTGATTGTAGCCACTACTGCAAAGAGGTAACTGTCCTCAGCTGCCTTTCTAACCACTTTGTGTACTGGAAAGACTTTGAACAGGACAAGAGGCATCCTTATCCTCAGTGGTGCTAAACTAAGAGAGGCTCCAGATAAACAGTTATCCTTGGGTTTTGGTTTTTTTCTTATTTTTTATACATATTGAAAAAAAATTATTCTTGGAAGGTTAAAATCAAATAGAAATTTTAAGACATTTTCCCTGGTTGCCTGGTGATTTACTTTTGCAGTTGATATATACATGTAACAAAGATCATGTTAACTCACAAAGCAGCTGCATGGCAAAACACGTAGTTTCACTAGAAAATTAACTTAATGGAAAAACTAAAGAAATGAAAGCTTTTAAAGGTACCTGCCCAAAAGGTAAATATGTTTTTCATTTTCTTAACCATATGTCTTAGTGTGCTGGCTTAATCTGTCAAATTGAACAGATTTGACAGATCTATTCAATGGCTGCTTTTTTTGTGATTTTTCCTGGTTGATAGAGCATGTACTAAAATGAGCATGATATTCCTGGCAGCTAAATTTTAATCTCAGCAGTTCAATAGCTGATGTCTGTCAAGCATCGAGTCTTTTACCTGTTTAGGTCTATAATACATTTCCATTTAAAAAGGTAGGAATATAATTATACTTAAGAAAACAATGCAAGCATTCTACAACTTTTCTGGTATTATTCTTTCCCTTGTTTGCATTATATAAAGGCAACTGAGCATACTTACAGACATTTACATTTCTAATACATTACAGGCTTTACATTTCTATTTTCCTCCGATGATTTCTAATTTTGGAAATGCTCATTGACCAGCGACTCTCTTTGGCCAGTACGTTTTGTCTGTGATAACTAGGTATCAATTGTTGGCAAGACATACAGTACAACCCCAATCTGTTTTTTCTCAAAAGGAATGAGAAAGTAATGAGGTTTGTCATCATAAAAGTGAATTGTATTTCAGCATTACACAGGTTGCTGTGTTAAGCCCTGATCTTCCTCTTGCCTGTGGTTTTGCCAGCCTGTCCTTTGTGTCCAATTTGATGATAACAGAGCAATGGTAAAGAACTGGATCACACTCACTTTTAGGAGAGTTTGTAAACTGCTCACAATAGGAGAGGACATTGTCACAGAGGAGAGAAGGGCTTAAAGTCACTTAAAGAATCACTATTATAGATATTAGGAAAAAAGTTATTTAATGTGAATTTGTAAAAGCACGACTTAGAGTTCAATGACAAGGTTCACTCTATTACTTACTATGTATAAGGACCAAATAAAAGCTGGTATTGGATTGGAGAGATTTACACAAGGATTGAGAGAAATTATTTATAGAGAGATCAGGAGAAATTGAGTCGAGGTTAGGCTGGGTTGATTTACAAAGGGGTGATTTACAAAGGAATTGGGGGAAAAAAAGAATAAGGGAGGCCAAAAATCCTTCTCAGAGAGGAGTCTAGGTGTGGCTGGATTCACTCCTAGTCCCAGACTTGGTCAACAGTATAGCAATAAAGAGATTAGGTGTAGGGATTTCAGTCTAGTGCTTCACCATGTGATTGTGGATCTGGTGTGATTTTGGATTAACAGCAATTTGAGATTCATTAACAGTATAATAACAAATGACAACATTAGATTGTATTATTTTATAGCACCACTTATTTAGTAGCAACTCTTAATAATCAACAATTTGTTATAAACATACACAGTGATTTACTTAAAGAGTTAACAAAGTTTCCTGAATCAAATTGCATACACACATACACACCACACAGAGATACAGAAGTTAACCTATTATTAAGATGTTACCTTTCTGCAGGTTATAGTAGATTTTGGTACTCAATCAAAATTGAACTATACTCACTCTCTTCCCTTGCCATGAAATAACCCCTGCTTCCAATTGCTGTGAGAAGATAAGAAATTAATCTTTAATAAACAAGTAACCTGTGATAAACAGAACTTATTTTTATGAAGAATAACCAGCAGCATCAATTTTTACTGATTTTCATTGTCCTTTGTTTTAACTTATTAGAAATATCTATATAGACTTTGACTGAGAAAACTGAAACTCTAGTCATGGTTCACAGGTCTCCAATTTAGCACACACAGAGCAGCCACACTTAACTCTTTATTCCACCTGGAGGCACATTAAACCTTCAGCTATTCTCCAATAAATAAATCAGCACGTTTATTCTCTACTATTCCTATGATCGTGCTTTCCACAGTTCTTACACAGAAAGCGAATGTGAGAGTAAGAGTCTGATCTGGGGAAGAAACAAACTTATTAACTGGTCTCATGGTCAGCCAGTGCCCATCTGAGGCCACTAGAACAATAATCAGCTTTGGCCAACTAGCCAACCAGTGCAAATGCTAGGTCTGCATCCGTGATTGAGAAGGTTGGGCTTCAATCACTTGTGTCTACTTCATTTTTAAGGCCAGCCTATTCCATGACACTGTTGTGGGTATAAAATCCAGGATGGAAAGGTCTGGGCTAAAGGCATGTTTCCCTGGATAAACAGGCCTAGCTTGGTGGAAACCCAATACCTCTCAAACAAGAAGTCTGGGAACCTCATCAAGCTGGAGACAATTTGCCCAAAACAGGAGGCTGGGAGACAGCAATATTCAAAGGGAAAAGCAACTCTGAAGTTAGTGACCGGCTATGCTGGACAGTAGAGAAAAGGGGGGTAGGGAACTATGCCATAAGAAGAAGCCGAACAAGCATGAGGAAGGCAACGTTCTTCGGAAATGGCTTGAGGAAACATCCATCTTAATTCATGAGTACCATTTCTTGGACAAGAGACTGCAGAACTCCTCACAGTAAAGGGCTACGTCCCAGTGAGGTTTGTCATCTCTATAATAGATTAAATTAAGAGCAGTGTAATTGAGTTAAAACCCTCCCTGAACACTAAGAAGTGCAATGAAGTTGAATTTCAGCATACATGTGTCTCACATCAGCACCAGAGCTGGTAAGCGAGGATCTGACTGTTAAGGGTGATCCAATGTGTTAAGGGTGATCCAACCTTGGATCATAAAATCGATAAAGTTCCCTAGGTGTGCCAGAAAATCTGTTCATTTTTGCTTTGTTTACTGTCTTCTCATCCCTATTATTTGGAAAATCTCAGTTGCTGTTATTCTGTGTAGTTACAAGTTAAGCTGTGAAGTCATTATTTTATATTGGTCTGGTTGATGAATGAGAAAAAAGAGTGGTCTCTGGACTTAAGAGAAGTTTCTGTTGAGTTAAATTCCATGCAGAATTGTGCATTTCAAACTCTCCTTAACGTCCACGTGTTGTATGGGAAAGTTATTCTTACTCCATCTAATTTAGCATCTGTTTCTGCAGTACAGTGGTGGCTTCCACCCATGCAGAGTTTCATTTAAGTCAATGGGACTGTGTCAGTATAGAGGTCCATGATAACAGATTGCAGTGCAAAATTGAGGCACAATTATAAACCATATTAGTTTAGGGAATATAGAAGAATGGAGAAGATTTGAAGAATGTCTCTCCTGGAAATGAGAGATCAAAAATGCACCACTGGGCTTAATTTTTTTTCTAAAATTGGATAGCGGACATTTGGCACATGAAACAACCTTATAAAAAAGCTTCTATAAAACATTTTAGACCTCTGAAGCTAAAAACTCTGTTCTTTTTAATGCAGTTAAGGAGAAGCAAAATTCAAAGGCTAACAAGTTGTAATTGCTTTATGAAAAGAAGGCTGCCTAAAGTGCAGGTTATTTTGGTCCATTTATAGTGTTTTCTAGCATCTTCTAGTTAAATTATAGAAAATTGCATGCCATGATTTTCTTGCTGCCTTTAACCAGCTTTATATAAATCTCACAGTTCATCTTTGATATTTTGTTGCATTGTACCTATTGTATTGAGTTTATAAAAATGTTCCTGAACACCGCAGATTACTGATAATTAGCTTTCTGCAGAGGCTAATGATGAGCCTGTTATTCTCTTTGGTGCAAAGCTCTTCAGAGGGCCAACTTTCTCTATTTTCTTTGTCTCTGCTACTTACAATACCGAAAAAAGGTTATGTTCTTTATTAAAACCAGCACCGTTCAGCAGAGAAGCAATGGAATGAATGTTTCACTGCTTTATAATAAAAAGTAAACTGGGAAGTAGGTTGAGTTCTTCTGATTTAATGCATTCAAATCATTGCTCAGTTCTTGGGCACTGTCTAGAAAGTAAAAGTTGGAATTGTTTCAAATATTTTCTCACTCATAACATGCTTTAAAAACTTTATGTATTAAAACTCAGCTTTGATTTATCTACCCTTAACTGTAATGTCAGTGCTTTGTAAAGGAGGATGGGATCCTTTATATTTAGAAATAACTGCAGACAAACATAATCATTAGAAACTGTCTTCATTGTGGGGAAGAACATGAAATATCATTTGTTTTGACCTTCTTCCTCTGTGTCTGAAGTTTTATTTGGTGGTCAGTAGTTATATCATCCCTGACATATTTTTCATAAAAATGTGAAAAAGAAAATGTAAATAACATCAAAATAGAAAATGTCTTTGATGTTATTTTAAAGAGTAGGCATAGTGCACCAATATAACATGTAGGCCGCCATAAGGAAAAGTCAGGCAGCAATAGTTACAGCCACAGGGTAATGAAACAGTTTGGAATCAGGTTTGCTGCCTGCATGGCTGATTGAAACACCATGTAAGAGAGAGTTAGTTAAGATATTTGAGCCTAAAATGGTGCAAAAAAAGAGAATGAGACAACTTCAGGAAAGATAATCTCACTGGTGAATATTGCATGCAATATGTCCAAATGCAACCCCTGGTTCAAAGAGCCGCTAAATTGCCAGTAGCAGGAAAAGACCATAAATTAGCAATGGACAGATAATTGTGTACTTACAGCCACTTCTGGCAAACGTCAGAGGCAACATATTGATCCCCATGTAATTTTGGTCTGAGCCACTGTGTTACTGCTTATGTTTTTAGATACTTCCTCTCCTTTCTTTTTTAAGCATAGCCTGAGTTTTCTTAGAAGTTGGAACAGCTTTCTGCTTATTGGTATGCGAACAGGCACTCTCAATATGGGAACTTTAGAGTCAAAATAAGATATTTTCTGTGTTCATTGCTTGCCAACAGCCATAATGCTTTTCCAACTCAACGTTAAGCAATTTTATTGCTATTCTAGTGTCTATGTGCTGGGAATAAACACAAAGCACGGGGTGCACTTCTGTGTCCTTGGAGTTCTTTGACTGTGTACTAAGACAAAATTGTAAGAGAGGAGAGAGCCTATATTGCTGTGTTTGACAGACACATCTGGCACAGGTTGGTATTAAACACTGAATTTTGGATGAGCACACATATACATACATACAGTCACACAGAGATGCTGGAAGAGTTACAGTGCCTGATGGGAATGAATAAGGCTATGCTCAGGGCTTATTCTAATCTCACGTAAAAACTTATACAGTAACTCTAGGTGATGCTCTGCAGCTCTAAGCTTTCTATCACATTTCTTGTCAAACAGATCTGCTTTGTGTTTGTTGCTCAATGTTTGTAAGGCTGCTTTGAGACTTAGGGAGAAGAATAGAAGGAGGTTGAAGAGTCTTTAGCTGGTTCATGTCTTCCAGCTTTTTATCGCTGTCTCATCTAATAGAGAGAGTTCATCTGAGAGCCTTTCCCAGTATTGCGGCAAGGTTAGGATAAAGACAGCAGTCAGCCAGAGAAGTCCAAAGCTGAGAAGACAGGAGTGGTTCTAGAGGCTTAAAGGAAATTGCTGAAGGACATGGCTGACTTATATCTCAATCCTTGGCTGAGGCTCTTTTCATCATCATTCACAGCTTGGGTGTCAGGTTGACAGCTTCTACACTAACAAATAATATAAGTGAATGCATTTGCTTTTTATATGCTACTGTCTGGCCAACACTCCTGTGCCTATTTCTGTCCAAATTAGCCCTAATTTTAATAAGGTGTTCTTACCTCTAGACTGAATTATTTCAACTCATAATGCACTGCATATAGCTAGGACTCAACACCATTCTTGCCCCATCTCCTACTGCTGCATCAGTGGCAAGTTAAGAGCTTGAGTTTGTAAGCCAATGTTGCCATCTACTGTGCTTTGAAGGCTCCTGAGCTCTGTGCTCTTACCTCAGACTCTGCCTTTACTCCTGAGTAATATTAAAAAAAATCAAATACTTTTTAATGTATCTGACTGCATTCATCACAGCATCACAGAATGATTGAGGTTGAAAAGTACTTCTGGAGGTCATCTGGCCCAACACTGTGCTCGAGCAGGGCCACCTAAAACCAGTAGCCAAGGACCATGTCCAGATGGGTGTTGAATCACTTCAAGGATGAAGACTACACAACCTAGTGTCCACTTGAGTTAAGCTACATCTTGCAGTGCACAAGACACTGAGAGAAATCCCCGAACCTGCTGTAGAAATGCTTACCTGATTTTTAGTGGTAGCCTGTACCTTTAGCAGAGAAGAAACATTTTCCTCTTCATTTGCCTGTTTTTGCTAATAAATCAAAGTGAGGAGTCTGGCTAGAGCTGAGTGAGGGATGGTGAATTACTTCTTCTTCTTCTTTTTCTTCTTCTACTTCTTCTTCTTCTTCTTCT
>NW_010197401.1:0-235 GCF_000695765.1 Mesitornis unicolor | reverse complement strand
AAATGTTTTGATAAAGCAGTGTTTGTTTTAAACAAACACAATTTGGGGTTTTGGCCGGGATGAAGTTGTTTTCCTTATGAAGCCGATAAGGTTATTGTTTTCATGTCACTCACTATAAACTGGGGAGCTTGCAGGGGATGACCCCTTCGCATCCCCTTCCTGCTGCTTCCTTGGCCCCCTCGATCCCACCCTTGGTGCTGGTGTCCATCTTGGTTCCTGGGGCTCAGCCCTCCCA
>NW_010197400.1:381-989 GCF_000695765.1 Mesitornis unicolor | reverse complement strand
TCAGCTCCCAAGGTTGCAGTCTCCTAGTGAGATTGCATTTGTGAGTTGTGATATTAGCTCTGCACCTCTGGTGCCATCCTGTGCTTGCACTGTTCAGGCTTCTGTTGTCATCTTGTGATAGGACTTCTGGGGATCCTTGATACAACCCTATTTGTTTTCTTTCAGCAACCTTTGAACTGTTATTTCTTGATAATCCAAGTAACATTTTATTACTGCAGCCTGATCACACCTATATCCTTGATCTAGAGTTGTTAGTAATCACTCTAAAATAAGAGTTCTTCCATTAGCAGACACACACATGGAGTGCTCTGGTAGCTACTTAAATAATTTTCTTCAGGTTAAAACAGCACCACTGGTGTGCTATGAGATTTTCTTTACGACCACAGGGTCTTCGTGCATTGCACCTTAGACGTTAGGAGTGCCAGGACCAAGGAGGCAGATTTCAGCAAGCCCAATGTGTGTGTAATGTCTGCACCACTGGTGTGCTATGAGATTTTCTTTACGACCACAGGGTCTTCGTGCATTGCACCTTAGACGTTAGGAGTGCCAGGACCAAGGAGGCAGATTTCAGCAAGCCCAATGTGTGTGTAATGTCTGCTCGCTTCTGC
>NW_010197400.1:0-222 GCF_000695765.1 Mesitornis unicolor | reverse complement strand
CATGTGAAAAGCACCGATGTTGATGAACACCCCTAGATAATCTTCTGAAGAGCTCTGAGTTGGTTGAATGCCACATCTCCTTAAGGGAAGAATTAAATTCTGCTAAATGCTATTTTCCAACCATTCAGGCTTACACTGGCATTCAGAAGAACCCCAAAGAGATAACAGCAACCATTATAAAAGATAACAGCAATGAGGTGGATGGATGATGGCAGAGTGGTG
>NW_010197399.1:431-7186 GCF_000695765.1 Mesitornis unicolor | reverse complement strand
CGCATTAAAGTGACATTTGCACACTTCACACCGTGCACGTGCTCCTCTCTCCAGAGTCCGCTCTGAAAAGTTTACTACTGCTGCTAAATCTGGTCCAACCAATCCAGAAGGGGTTTTCCTACTATAATGTAGGTACAGAACTGTTCCAGGAGGCACATACGGCTTTTCCTAAAGGCACATTATTAGCTCTAGCATAGCACTTTCTGCAGCAACGGCACGACTGCTGTCACCTTCCTTTAGTGTGCTGCACTGGTCAAGCATTTTGAGTTGCAGCTTGGATTTGCTGTAATAGGACAGGCCGGTGACTCAGAAGAGGCCTGCTGCAGACAAATGCAAATGGGACTGCAGCTGCATTTCTGTTTAGTTTCTCCACAGAGGTTGTGTGCCTATTTGTTCATTTACAAGCAGAAGGGAAAGATTTCTGTCTCGGTTAAAGAGAGTGGGGTTTGCATGAAGTGAGATTCAAGTCTTAATACTTCGTCGCACATAACTGACTCTATCCCGAGAAGCAAGAAATCCGCAAAGGTTTCTCTCCTACCTTAAATATACCACCTGCTTTTTGGGGTTTCCTTTGGCGCAACTCTTACACGACTCTACAAAAGTCAAAGAGAAGTTTTCAGTTTTGCATCCCGATAAGGCTTGTAGCGCATAATGTCACCTTCTCCTCTTCCCCCAGAAGTTGTGTGGACTTAAAAAAATAACTGCATACAAGGAGTGCACATAAGCCAGAATCAGAGCAGAGCATCGTCTGGCTAATGCACAGCAAATGCTAGACTTGAAGAAAGCTACAGATGAAGCTCAAGTCTCTAGCACAGTAATTCTTAATAACATTCGATAGCAATACTGTTAAAATATGGTCCTGGTTTTGGTGGGATGGAATCATAGAATCAATTTTGTATTCAGGAAAGCTGCATTTTTTGAGACAACTGCAGGACCCAATTTGGTGAGAACAAAGTTCATAAGACACTTTAAGTTCATGGTCAGCGCTAGTATTGTGCGTAGCCGTAACGATCAAGGTCTTGAGCAGCTTGGAGTTAGCCAGGTGCTAAAACAAGGAGAAGCCAGCAAAAGCCAGGGAAGCTGACCAAAGCTGGCCAACAGAAGTATTCCTAACCATTACCATCATGCTCACTATAAATTGGAAAGTTTGCTGGGGATGATCCCTTTCCTCAACTGTCATCACCACTGGGGGGGGGTCTCACCAGTCATTTTGCTACTGAGGCCTACTCTCCAAATTGCGACCATCGCACTTTCACTGCAGCTGTGGTGTTCGCAGTGCTTGACGTCTAGCCATTGCTGCTGGGAGTATGCAGCTCATGACCGCTGCATGGGCTGAGTATAACTCTGTGTACTTTATATTAGTATTATTTTTTTATTATTATTTTATTAAATCTGATTTGATTTCAACCCACGGGTCTCCTTTTCCCAGTTCCCCTTCTCGGGCGGGATGGGGTCACTGGGTGATAGAACAACTGACTAAAGGGAGACGGTCCCTCACTTTAAGTAGCTCTCACAAACTTGGTTAGCACTGTACTCACACAAACCAAAATCTTCACTTCTGTTCCGACACTGAGATTTCCTGTGTTGGCTGTTCCAATGTGTACTACAACAAAATCTGTTATCCTTGGAAGAAGCTATTGCTGGATCCTAGAAAAAGCAAAACCAAAACAAAAAAGCTTACATAGACCACATCATCCTCTTTGCATTGCAGACTGCTCCTCAGTCTGCACACTGCTAGTCCGTGCATATTTCATATTTCAGTTCATCCAATTAAAATTACTTATTGCCTGCTTGCTTTCTGCTCCTGGAATACTTCTGTTTTCCACAGAGTGGGCAAGCTGATGAAGCAGTCTCCTCTTTGTTTACTGTTAACCATTAGCGCTATTTGGGTATTGGACTGCACTGTTGCCTTTCAGATCTAAAGTAAAACTCCTTGGCCTACCATGGTGGGTGGGGACATTAGGCAGCAAGCTGCATGCACCAACAATCCTCATTATTCCATGAATTCACCATTTCTGCACAGGATATACGAGAGCACACACACGTGCTGGCAAGACCTTTAACATGAAGAACTCCTTGTGCAGTGTAGAATGCTGTCTTCCCAGAACCTTCAAACCTGTTAGGAGACAGCAATACCAGGAAAACCAAGGATTCTAGTAAAAGACCTTTACTATGTCCTGGTGCTGCTGCCCTGAAGCTGTTGCTGGTGTCTTGGGTGTTGCAGCCTGAAACTGACAGCTTAAATACAGGCCTCCTTTCACCTGCACCTGCCCTCCCTTCCCCACTTCCTTAGTGAACATCAACAAAGATCTTCCCAGCAGAAAGCTGGGCTGAATCATTATGTCCTAACCACCAGAGGCATGGAAAATGTCAACTGAGATAAATTAAGCGGATCCTGGAGATCTTCCTTAGCGTTTCAGCTTCACTAGTCACAGAATTCTCAAGATGTTTAGCGTACTTAATGCAATCCATTGGGTGCTGTTACGGCAATGGCATCAAAGTCTCTCGCTAAGGCTGTCTTCCAGTCTGAGGGAGAGGGAACATTGCATTAAGAAAGCCACTCTTCACCTGCAGACAAATTATTTTTTTCATGAAGTGCAGCTCCTATACAGTATAAGATGACTAACTATTCATTAGTAGAAAATAAATTGTCTAGACAACTCTTTTACAATAGTTCTCAATATATCTTTTCTTTGTTTTATATATACAGTCATGGAATTTTATTTGACTCTTTAAAAGACTTACTTCCTTCATTCAAAGATACAACAGAAGTTCCAATATTGTGAGGCTGTCACACTCTGAAATGGTTACAAGCTAGTTAAATTACAAACATGAGACAGGATTGGTGCTTTCTCTGTCCCTCTACCCATTTTTTCTACTTCTGTACATGTGTTTTAGATACGTTTATGAACATCCACAAATAATTGCCATCAAGCAACCTTTAATGATAAGGACTTAATAAAAATTAATGTTTAGGCACTGCTGAAGAGACTAAACTGCAGCGTGGCACAAAATCACTTTCCTGCCTAAACTCATGCATCTTACTTCTAAACAGCAGCTCACAGATTTAGACAGACTATTTGAAGCGCTTGGATTCCAAAAGGTAAACACCACTTTGCAGCTCACGGTTCAACAGTGACCACATAAGAGTAATTTCTGTAAACACAATATATGACAAAGGAAGACAAAAAGTAAGCAATGCCTCTTTTTAAAGTTATTCCTATGGATTTGGTGCAACCTCCAACTCTGCACGACAGTGGCAGGCTCTGGGTTTGTTCCAGACACCACCACTATTGCTCAAGGCCCCAAATTAATACAGATTGATCTTGACTTAAATGGACTATGTAGGTAAACACTACATAAATACATAAGCAAAATAAAGTCCATATCCCATAAAACAGAAACCATAACATATATTTCTATTAGACAATGCACGTGGGCATCACTATAGTTTTATAGCTATATAGATATATTTCATAGTATTATTTACAGATAGAAGCAGAGACAAACATCACCATCAAATACACCGATTTCATCAGTTCTATGAATCTTTTGAAGATCCTCGCTTGCAACAAAACGATCTGTGACTCCAGCTACCTAGAAAAGGAACGTGCTCACGATCCATTTAGTGCAGTAATGCTGGCTACAACACTTAAGAGGAGAAAACATTTTAAAAACTAGTACCGCATTAGGACAAAAAGAAATTTTTTAGTTTAAAAGATCAATTAAGGTAAGTAAAAGAAATTAACGTTACATGGCAGGGACCGACAAGAAAAGAAAAAATTATGCTAGGTCAAATCTTTAGATTGTCAGAAATCAGAAGTGCCAAATGTACAGTTTCTCCTGCTATTTTGTTCCAGCTTCATCCTGAACACTCTTGGAGACCCATAATCAAGGAAATGGTACATGACATACTCCTTCAGATGTGACACTACGTAAGCACAAAGAGAAAAAGATCAACAGACTCATCAATCTGACAGTCTGACCTGTGAGTGCTTAACTTTGTAAATTCAGTAGTGTTCCTCCATTTCAGTAAATATTGAGCAGCATGAAACTTGCTTCTCAAATTTTAGAAAAGTATTACTGGTGGGGCAGAGAATAAAAATGAGAGCTTCTTACAAGTTATGCATTATGCTTTCAGCACTGAAGTACAGTAATCCACAACAGTTAAAGATTACCCAAGTTATTTCATGTTGGCACACTAGATTAAGCATCAGAATAAACTTAGGTGAACAGTCAAGTACAACTCCATTTAAAAGGAGTGACTCTCCGGAGAAAACCCGTCTTTGGGACCTAAACACCACGTGAGCAAAAATAACCTCTGCAGGGATGCCATGCACAGCACACACAAACACCAAAGCGTCCATCAGCCTTGGTAAACCTTGGCCACTTACCCAAATATGGACACAAGCTGACAGGAATCCTAGAAATAGTTTTATTCCCATTTTCATCTTTGCTCTCAAGACTTGAAAGACTCTTTGGCTTAACTGGAACTTCTAAAGATCTCACATATTTACCAACTTAAATAACCAGAATACTTGAGATTTCTCACAGATAATGAAACCCAAAGCCCTATCTCACTAGTTTCAGTGAGATACAGAAGATGCAGCTCTAGCTGACAAGTACTTAATCACTGATCCCCATGCAGATTTTAAAATTTCACAAGGTGTAACTGTATGAAAAACAAGGATGATATATCATAGAATGGTTTGGGTTGGAAGGGACCTTGGAGATCATCCAGTCCAACCCTCATGAGCAGGGACACGTCCACCAGCCCAGGCTGCTCCCAGCCCCGTCCAACCTGGCCTTGGGCACTGCCAGGGAGGGGGCACCCACAGCTTCTCTGGGCAACCTGGGCCAGGGCCTCACCACCCTCACAGTAACAAATTTCTTCCTAATATCCAGTCTAAATCTCCCCTCTTCCAGTTTAAAACCATTCCTCCTCATTCTATTGCTACCTGCCCTGGTAAAAAGTCCCTCCCCAGCTTTCCTTGTAGGACCCCTTCAGGAACTGGAAGGCCGCAATAAGGTCCCCCCGGAGCCTTCTCTTCTCCAGGCTGAACAGCCCCAGCTCTCCCAGTTGGTCCTCACAGGGGAGGTGCTCCAGCCCCTGATCATCTTCGTGACCTCCTCTGGACCCGCTCCAACAGCTCCACATCCTTCTTATATTGGGGGCCCCAGAACTGGACGCAGTCTCTTAAGAGCAGAGCAGAGGGGCAGAATCACCTGTGATGTGCAGCAGGCTTTCATGCAGCTTTGAGGGTTGGCTTCTACTCAAGTGAAGCTGATGCAAAAACACCCTTCTCCCGAAAAGCTGGGTTATGGACAACTGCCCACCCTCCTGCTCAGTCATCACAAGCCCTTGTAGTCTTAGTTAAACGTCTAACGTGGAAGGAAACGTGCACATATTTGCCACCATTCCCGTGCACCACAGCCAGAACCTACAGAGAAGGGTCTGGGAGCCCGGCTGCTGCCGTTTCACCCCACAGCAGCTTCTTGGAGCGGTTTTGCTGGTGGGAGCTCTGCACACCCAGAAGCCTGGCCATGGCACTTGACAAGAGTACTTGTGGCACCCAAGCATGACCAGTCGCTCTCAGCCTTTCAAGAAGTTTTGAAAAGCACCCTTTAGAGCCAGGCCTACCACGGCAGAGACCAGGACCCGCAGGTTGGCCCCATCACTCCCCGAGACCCCACGGAGGCACCACTGCCCTCAGTGAGCAAGGACCAGGTGGTTCTGCCTGGCCCTGAGATGGCACCTTCTGCCCACAAAGCCACCGGAACACCGCAGCCCCAGCGCTCCCACAGTGGCGGTGCCTGCAGTGTCGTGCACAGCCCTGCAGCTCGCTGCTGCCCGAGATCGTGGTGGCCCAGCTCAGGCACCAGACTTCCAGGTCCTCTGCCTCAGAATGGACAAAGCTGCTTGTCGCCTCGGGAATGACGGCGCCATGGGGCAGCTGGAATGAATGGCCCCACACTGACACTACCCCGTCCTGTTGCTGTGGCCTCAGGGGCACAGACAGGCCTTTGGCACATCAGGGGAAGGAAGAGTGGTGCCAGGCACTGCCAACTCACCCCTTGCCCTTCCCGTGGGCAGGGGAAAGCTCGGCGAAGCCAGCACACACCTTCTCACCATTTGCCGCGCTTGCTGTCGTCATCCCCATGAGCCCACCACACCACGATGGGGAGGCTGAGGGCGACGCAATGAGGCAGCAGAGGCTTTGGCGGCTTCTCCCATTTATTCGTTGCGTGCACGGGGCAAGAGCGGGCGCTGCTCCTCGGCAGGTGCCAGCTCCTCGGTGGGTGGCGACTCATATGTGACGCAGAGGGAGGAGAAGAGACAGCCCAGGAAGGACACCAGGCTGGCAAAGTACATGGCGCCGCTGGCGCTGCCCACAGCCGCTGTCAGTGGCCCCATGGCCAGGGCCACAAGGATCTGAGCCAGAAAGTACTGGCAGCTCAGTAGGGAGATGTCAACGCCCATCCCACGCCGCGTGCCCTCTGCCTGCGAGCCTACAAACTGCGGGGGACAAAGTGTAAGCAGGGGCCGCAGGACCCCCTCTTCCCTCCCCAGCCCGGGGCTCACCTCGCGGCTCTGGTAGTAGTCGCAGAGCAGGGAGTATGGCAGCGTGCAGAGCGTGGCGAAAAGGATGCCATAGGTAGCGCACAGTGACAGCACCACATAGATGTTTCTGGAGAGCGTAGCCAGTCCTGTGCCCAGCCCAAAGGCCAAATATGCCACAAAGTACAGAGTCCGT
>NW_010197399.1:0-417 GCF_000695765.1 Mesitornis unicolor | reverse complement strand
GGGCTGACCCGCTCCTCCAGCTTCTCCAGTGCGGCTGAAAGACAATGGCATGGCATTTGGGGTGAACTGCAGCCCTCCCTGCTGCTCGCCAGTCAGTGGACCTGAGGAGTGCACCTCTGGGCCCTACAGCCCTGCTATTAGGAAGTCACATGTCAGTAGCAACCATTATGCCTTTCACAGAATCACAGAGTGTCAGGACTTGGAAGGGACCTCAAAAGCTCACCCAGTCCAAACCCTGCCAGAGCAGGATCACACAGAGAAGATCACACAGACCCAGGCAGGTTTTGAATGTCTCCAGAGAAGGAGACTCCACAACCTCTCTGGGCAGCCTGGGCCATGCTCTGCCACCCTCGCACTGACAAACTTTGTCCTCCCCTCTTAAGTCCGAGCCTCCTGTGCTCCAGCTTGCTCCCACTG
>NW_010197398.1:0-854 GCF_000695765.1 Mesitornis unicolor | reverse complement strand
ACTTCAGTCTCTTCAGGGATATGCTGAGCAAGGTGACGTGGGATATAGACCTGGAGGGAAGAGGGGCCCAAGAGAGCTGGTTGATACTCAAGGACCATCTCCTCCGAGTCCAGGAGCAGTGCATCCCTAGAAGGAGGAAGGCAGGCAAGAATGCCAGGAGGCCTGCGTGGATGAACAAGGAGCTCCTGGACTTACTTGGGTGCAAAAGGAAAATCTATAGGGTGTGGAAGCAAGGACAGGTTAGCCAGGAGGATTACAAAGAGGTTGCCCAAACAATCAGACATCAGGTTAGGAAAGCTAGTGTGCAGGTGGAATTAAATCTAGCCAGGGACATAAACGGGAACCAGAAGACTTTCTATCAGAACATTAGTGATAAAAGGAAGGCTAGGGAAGAAGTGAGCCCTCTCTGGAAGGAAAATTGAGAACTGGTCGCAAGGGATATGGAGAAGGCTTTGATGCTCAATGACTTCCTTGCCTTGGTCTTCACTGGCAAGGGCTCTAGTCGTGCTGCCCAAGTCACAGAAGACAAAGGTAGGGACTGCGACAAGGAAGATCCACCCACTGTAAGCAAAGATCAGGTTCAAGATCACCTAAAGAACCCAAAGGTGCACAAGTCCATGGGACTTGATGACATTCAACCGCAGGTCCTGAATGAACTCTGGGTAGAAGATGCCAAACCGCCATCCATCATATTTGAAAGGTCATGGCCGTCTGGTGAAGTTTCTGATGACCAGAAAAGGGGTACCATAAACCCCATTTTCAAAAAGGGAAAAAGAAAAACCCAGGAAACTATTGGCTAGTCCGTCTCACTTCTGTGCCTGGAAAGATCATGCAGCAGATCCTCCTGAAGGCTC
>NW_010197397.1:363-10965 GCF_000695765.1 Mesitornis unicolor | reverse complement strand
GGCACCGAGAAGCCGGGCTGCTCTGGTTTTCACTCCCCAGCTTCCCGGGTGAGGGCTTGCTGGTGAAGTTACCCATTATGGTTTAACATTATGAGCCTGGGCTGGCACGGAGGAAGATGATAAATGTTTGAAAATATTTTTTTTTAAAAAAAGCACAAGAACAACAATCCGTCAGGCAGTTAGATGATGAACAAAATGATGAACAAGGTCAAGGTTAATGAAGTGATGATTGTCCCTCTGAGCAGCAACTGGTCAGTGTCTTCGCTAATAAGTAGAGAAGATGCTGCATACCTTTCACATATATGTATATATCATACGAAGCACATAATGCAGGAGCGTTTGCAATGAATGCAAAAAAAAAGGTTCTGCAAAAAGTGGAAGTATTTGTCTGTTAACTTTGCTTCATCTAGCAAACATTATTGGGGTCACAGTGTCCTCTTTTCCTTCAGTAATTCTCTGTAGTAGATGCACTCGGTTGACCTCTCCGAGGTAACAGCCTGCAGCGGTAAAGGATTCGGGGCTGTTGCGTGAGGCACTTCAGCCTTGGCGCTGCAAAGGGTCCTAGTACTCTTCTGCTTGCCTTATGATTTCGTTTGGTTCTTTCTCCAGGTGGATTTTAACTGTAAGTGTCATCATAATCAAGTGATAGTTGTTTGAGGTGGGTTTGCTGGCTTGTTTCTGGGTTTTTCTGTACCACAATTTAAAGAAAGTTATTGTTTTAGAGTTGGAATGTAATACTGCCCTATTTGAGAGGATCAATAGATGCAATCTTGGTACTGGCACTTCCACAAGCAGAACAGTTATCATGCAGTCTTTAAGAAATGCAGCTCTTCGTGTGTGTTGCATGGATTTATTTTTTTTTAAATTTGGAATATAACTTCTGAATAAAGTGAACCCTCTAAACAATATTTTTCTTTCTTATTACAGTTGGAGATTGAACAAATCCAAATTATTACCTACCTTTTCCTCTGCTGTATATTAAAATATCCATGTAATTGCACCTGTTTAACAATCATTATTTCACTTCTTAACTAAGAAAGAAATATTTTTCATGTTTTAATTCACAGGTTATAAAGTCCGATCCAGTGCATGTAGGTGAGCATATTGCTTTTTTAAAATCAAACACAGTGGAATTTGCATCACAGTAACATAACGAGTTCGTGTTTATAGTAGCTGATGACTCTGATTAAGAGTCCTGCAGACACCTTTCTAGCAAATAACAAAGCAGAGTTATTAGGAGTTGGAGTACACTGGTGGTCATGTGGATATACCTGCTAATATGTTTAGAAAGATAACTAGAAATACATCAGCGATTAGTATTTACTCATTTCTTCTTTTTGCCAGAAGTGTTATAAAGTAGGACAAAAAGATGGTTGTGTCAGTGATTCCACAATGAGGAAACCGTGTTACCTCTCCAGCCACTTCCCAGAAGAAGAGGCTCTCAAAGCATTAATGATTCCCCAGGGTGGATTAGGTGATGTGCAATGACACATGATGTTTAAATTATGTCATGGCTTCATTAGCATAAGTGGTGTTGCCATTAATGTTTTTAATTTTGAGAGATGCTGTCCTTAAAGTGTCTTTAAAATATGAAGAAAGAGAATCTACTTCATATTTCAAGTCTAAATGTGTTTACAATCTGAAAAAATAATTTATATAATCTATAGAATTAGCCACATGATTTTAAATAAAAACTGTGGACAGTTTTTTTAAAACATAAGCTTTCTTCAAAAGACTATTGCAACCACAAAATCCGTAATATAATATTCTGTCAGAACAGACTTTTAAGGAGAAGATGAAGGGGAACTAATAAAACCCACCATTTTATGTTCTCCAATAGTATCTTCAGTAATATTTAATTTCTCAGGCCAATTTATAATATACTCATGGTAGAAGTATCAATATTAGATGAGATGTCTGCCTTCCTGATTTACTTACTGCTGGTAAAATAGCAGCCATTAATATTAATAATGTACTGCTCACATTTATTAGAAAACATGAAGGAGAAGTAAACTCAGGAAAAAAAAAACTTTTAAAAAATTACAGGGGCACCAAAAACAAGGCTATGTGTCCATTAAGTCATTCATCAGCCCACTGTTGGGAATGCAGTCTTTTAAAATAGTAATGGAAACAGGATCTAGCAAATGAAATGAGTGTGAGCATCTGGTCCTGCTCTGAGTCACCAGCATTGACTGTGAAACACATTTGACCACATTTATGGCAGAAGTAAATTTATTTTCTAAGAAAATAGATGAATTCATAACAGTAAGAGTTTCATCACTCTGAGTATTATATTTTGGTATAAGCATTGGTATTGCATGCCTCACTGCAGAATGGGTAGAATAGATGTTTTAAGGACCTAGAATAATTCTGAGAGGAAGGACTCAGAAATAGATTTAGTATTTATGCTTGAAATATTCTATCTCTGAACTTAGAATGAATTATAAAAAGAGACCAATAAACCCTTTTCATAAAAACTACCTTAATTAAAAATTGAATACATTTCTGCTTTTATAACCTTACGGTATTACAGCATTATTTTGTTGATGTATATTCATGTGCACTTATGCCTATGTAGATACAATATTACACTTTTCAGCAAAGCATTTACTCAAGTTTTAGGTTAAACACAACTAATAACCATCTTCCTTGTTAGGAAATGGTAATAATTATTATAGATCAAATTTTATTCCCAGATGCGTAAAGCAAGGGTAATCCATTGCATTAAGTGGAATTAAACTGTAGAAAACCTATCTGAGACCAAAGGTAACTATGATCCTAATTGCTTTAGCTGCTAATCTAAATATATTAAGTATGTGGTTATGGATTCTATCCTTATGTATCCAAATAAGGCTGGATCACCGTGTTTCTTCTTCTTTTCATAGAGCTCTTTAGAAGATAAAAGATACTACATTTTCCAGAAGTTTTACTAGCAGAAGCATACAGTCAAATTAAATGTAACACTCTTCTCCTCCATCACCTCAACATAGAAGTTATGTTTCAGAAGTCAGATGGCAAGAAGTAACTATGCAGTTGGAGGTAACACCATGCATGTTGTTATGCAGAGTTAAAATTAGAAACTTTCTCTTAACTTTGGTCTTGGAATTTATTCAATTTTTGGATTATTATGCTGGCAAGTACAGAATATTAGTTTCACTTACTGGAGCACACATGTTGGCAAGAATGGTGCATAGATTTACATTTTAAAGATTTTTAGGGAAATTGTCTCCCCTGGAGACATACTTCATAACTGTTATTATTGCTATTGGAGGTTACACATATGTGTAGAAGAGAAAGTATGCCCCGTAAGATAAAAGAGAGTAAAAAATCATAAAAGGTATGTTAATTATTTAAAACTACAAAACAAAATACTTGAAATTATGGCAAATTAAAAAGGCATTTATTTACGCACAAACAAGATTGCTTAAAACCACAGAGCTTGCCCACAGCAGAGAAGTGAAGCCAAAAGAGTGACAAAGCATATTAACCTTATCATAGATTTTTCAGACACGTAATACCTACAAGGAGACCCTGGTTTCATCAGATTAAGGCTTTTTTTTTCTATATGTTGTGTTTTGCTGAAGGTGGCCACATATTTGACAGACCCCACTCTCATAAAATCTAATTTAAAGGCTTTTTCTTGTTAGTGCCTTAAGAGACACAGTCCAGAGCAACATGTGATCTTGGCGTACTTGTCCATGCAACAGTTGTTCCAGTACTTGAAAATACAAGACAACATCTCATTAATAATTTTTGTGTTAGAAACATTGGCAAGTCTTGCCTAAGATTTCCTTGAGTTTTAAAAAGTTTAGAATGAGAGGAACTAACCTGACTATTTCACAGAATCATAGAATGGTTTGGGTTGGAAGGGATCTTAAAGATCCTTCAGTCCAACCCCCTGCCATGGGCAGGGACACTTCCCACCAGACCAGGTTGCTCAAAGCCCTGTCCAACCTGGCCTTTAGCACTTCCAGGGAGGAGACATCCACGACTTCCCTGGGCAACCTGTGCCAGTGTCTTACCACCCTCACAGTAAAGCATTTCTTCCTAATATCTAGTCTAAATCTACCCTTTCCCAGTTTAAAAACATTCCCCCTCGTTTTATCGCTACCTGTCCTTGTAAAAAGTCCCTCCCCAGCTTTCCTGTAGGACCCTTTCAAGAACTGGAAGGCTGCAGTAAGGTCTCCCCAGAGCCTTCTCTTCTCCAGGCTGAGCAGCCTTAACTCTCTCAGTCAGTCCTGGTAGGGTAGGTGCTCCAGCTCTCAGGTCATCTTTGTGGCCGTCCTCTGGACCTGCTCCAACAGCTCAGTGTCCTTTTTGTGCTGGGACCCCCAGAACTGGACGCAGTACTGCAGGTGGAGTCTCACAAGAGCAGAGTAGAGGGACAGAATCACCTCCTTCACCCTGCTTGCCAGGAGTTTGTGTGCAGCTAATCGTGTTAATGCTGTGTAGTGAAAATGACAGCACTTCTTCCCTAATTGCTGGGATATCAGAACAGTGATAAAAATTTATCTGAAAAAATTAACCAGTGATTAACCAGTTTTACAGCCAGGTAAACTGCCGTACATGAGGTGGGAGGGAGCTGTGTTTACAGGAACAAAAGGAAATATTTCTCCAGTAGGTTGATTTCTTTTCAGACTAAATCCTCTTGAAGATATATGGGTGAAACTAAAGTAAAGCAAAGCAGTAGGTACAGATAATTGTCATATGGCTCTGCAGTTTATCAATGTCCAAATACCTTGTATTTTCTGCTGTTTGCACTGTTTAGCTAATCAGTTTGTCTGAGGTCCTGCCCTATATAGTGTATGACACAGATTAGCTTTAAGAGTACAAGTCATCTTCAGTTGTTCACTTCTCATCCAAACTGTGATATTGGAGAGATGTTTTGGTTTTGGTGGTTTTCAGAGTTAAAAGCTTAGGAAAAATACAGCTCTACATTTGCAGTCTTGAGTGTTTTGTTTTATTTGTAGAAACAGTCATGACATTACCCATTTTGGATAAATAGCTCCCTATCTATTGAACCATTAAAATGGTATCTCCCATTCCCAGACTAAGGATTAGCATCAAAGTTGTACAGTTTGAGAGCAATGTAGATTTACAGATCACTCTGGCAAGTCATTGTGTGTACAGAGAGACCTTGCAAACAGCCCTTCTCCGTGACCGTTCACAGATGCTTTTCCAAAGGGGCTGTTTCCACATGGCTCTGCGTGTTCTCTCTCAATTTTATGTGTAGATACACATTAGAGGACAAAATACACATCTGTGTCCTTCTTTAACCTTACTTATGATGTAGCTGCACTTTGGTTTAGGACTAAAACTTCTAGTATTACTAGTATAACTGACTGTAATTAATACCATTAATACATAGTCAGGTTGAATATCTGATTATTGCTGACTGGGAATTACTAGCACAGTGTTGGTGTTTGTATGGAGACACTGAGTCTTAAGTCCAAACATGCCAAGTACATATCTCTGTGACTAGAAACTTGAATACTGCATATTGCTCATCCACATCAGCCCAGTCATTTGTGAATGACAGGTGACATCTCTGAAGTAAATAGCTCTGATCTCTTGAAGAGCCTACCCAGGAAAAAAGTTTTTGTTAGCCATTATCCCTGCCATCCTATACCAATGCTATTTTGTCCAGCAAGATCAGCCCCTGGAAAAACAGGAAGAGTGGGGGGAACCCTTCACTTATTGAGAATATCTTCTATTCAGTGAGCTGCATGAAAGGAGGAAGTGTCTGGTGCTTTGTGCTACAGACTATTGTCCCAGATGTGAATGATCATGTCTGTAGCTGGCCAAGTTTTTACGGTCTTAGGCAGGTTCACTGATGTAAAAATCCTTACAGTTTGCTTTGGTTGGTGCTGGACTTTCCATCCTCTGTACATGGTTGGGCACTGTAAAGTAGTTCACCATTCCTACACACCACCGAGAAAGTACTAAAGAAAACACAAAAAACATAGTAAGGAAAGAGGTTTGAACTGATTAAAAGACTTTAAAAGGTTGGTATTTCTGTAGTAAAGCCATTTATACAGGTATTGGACAACTGAAAAGTCCTTTTTACTTCATTCTTAAATAGGAATTTAATACTAAGTGAAAAACACTTTAGCAAATTGAGCTAATATAAATTTGGTTCAACCGTACTCTCACCAACATTAGAAAAGCTGTGTTACAGCAGGAAGCTAATGCAGTAAATCCCCTTTTTTTCTGTTAAAGTGTGCTTCGCTTTACATCAGCTGCTTCTTTTATAGATAAGGGTTCCTTCTAACGGTAGTATTGCCATGAGGAGCTCTTGAAGACTTTGATATGTAACGTGAAGATTTACCCTTCCCTGTTCAGTAAGTGCCAGAAACTTCCATCATGAGTAAAAAAAAGAATGAATATTCCAATTAAAAACAGGCAACTGTAGTAAACTCCTCACTTCTAGCAGTAAAATGATTGCCCATCTGTACTCTCAAATTTCTGTGCAGAAAACAGTTCATTTTCTAGCTAGATGGTGTTGCTACTGTCATTGGCGAAGTCTCCTTTTTATTTTCTCCAACCTTTCAAGGATTCACAGTGTGCAAAGCGCAGGACAAGATCTCAGGGCACTCATACACTTCCTCCAGTTTTCTAGTCTGAGCCAACATCAAGTCTAAAACCAGTCAGAATCTCAAAATATGTTATGCAAAGACAGGCTCAGATGAGCTGCAATTTTTTTTTCGTCACGTGGTTGCCTTTTAATTGTTGTTGCCAAGGGGACAAACTAAGAGGAAATGGATTTAACAGCTGCACAGTGATGAATTTTAAAGCTGCTGTTGGTAATATTTGAACTCTGAAACTAATTTGTATGCAGGAGGAATGAAGAATATTAATGTAATTTCAGAAAATAAAAAAAATCCAACTAAGCAAAAATCACCCTTTTCCTCTTGTGCTTTTCTCTCATGTCTATGTCACTTTAGAATTTCAGCTTTGAAAAGCAGAACTCTAAATGTCCAGGCAACTGCAGAAACATAGGACCATAAAGGGAAAAAAAAAAAATTGAACCTATTATATCTCTTAACCTTGTATTACCTTAACATATACAGACATTCTTGAACATGAAAAAGGTCCAATATGCACATGTGGTTTGTAAAATGCTACTCTAACAGCAGAAAAGAGCTGCTGCAGACAGCAAGAGAGACTTTTCTACATCCCTCCTCCCCCTTGAGTGTTTTTCAGTGGAAAATACTTGACAAGAGAGGCAGAAAGGAAGCCAGCAGCAGGATAAAAATGTATGTAGTTTGCATATGACACCCTGCCCTGCAGCCCAGAGTCCATCATCCCACTCATGTGGCTACAAGCAGCCCGCCTTCCAGAGTACTGTGCATGTTCTTTTCCGGGACTTAATGCATGGCAACTCACATGGACTTCACTGCAAGAACATTGCTGGTGCTTTCAGACATCTCTGCCTGCGAGGTCACCCCCACTGCAGACATCTTCTGCAGATGCTTTTTCTAGTAACTTTGTCCATTCCTCTGTAGTGAAATAAATGTTGGACCTGGGTATTGAAACTATCCTCAGAAAAGTTTGAAAGAAACAGTTCTTACACAATTTACTCAAGCTGGAGCGATCAATAGGCCTTTCTTCAGAGTTGTGTAAGTATGTAGTTACATCCAAGATGCAGCCCCATCCAAGTATGCTGCCTGGGTCTTCAGACCTTGAGATCCATTAGTATTGTGTTTGTGACATTGAGTTTATCTAGATGACTCCATCTTTGTTTCCTGATATGCTTTTTTTCTACCCTCAAGTAAGCCCTGCTAGAATTCATAAACCAGACATTTTTCTATCTGATTTTGAAGACTGTACCCAGACAACTGTTAGAAGATACCTTCCTGCTCAGGTACAACAATGAAGGATGATGAAGGACATCCTGCTTTTTCACCATTTTTAAGGAAGAATTTGGCACTCAGATGAATGAATTGAAATCTCTCTTGGAAGGGATTTAAACTCACATTTTCTGCAAAAATAAGCTAGACTATCCTATCTAATGGTATACTGAGTTGGGCATAGTCGCTGCATTTGACTCTAGCACTGTTCAGTCTCACAGTCCTCACATATGACATTATTGACACTTAAAAATAGATGTCCTTAACCTAGCTTACTCAAGAAATATCACAGTAGAATCACTTGTCTCTTGATCAAGAGAGTCCTCAGTGCAGACTAGTGGAGAAATGAAAATTGAATGAGGGTTTGCTACACTCCAGGTAGAGAGCCTGCCCACCGAACGATTCTGTGTATGTGTGGACATCTCTACTCCATATGAGAAGGAGCAAGCAGATAACTTTGTGATCCATAGGACATGTCTCAGTCTGAGGAGAGAGAAAGATGTGAATACCCTTGTCTATATTCTTCCCTGCTGAGGCAGCTTTTGACCCAGCATAATTTTGAAAGACAATAAATGCTATCTGCTATATTGCCATACTTCCATCAAGGCCCTGAATGTCATAGCAAGAAGCAGGCATTTAATATATTTGCAAGAGTATACCAGGCTGGACTAATCACATTTTTGTTGGGTTCAGGTCCAGATTCATTACCTTCTACTTTCTGTCTCAGGAAAACATCCAGACAAGTCTCTTACTTCATGTAATGCTCTCAGTTTTGGGAACATCTTTATTTGACTCTTTTTGCATGAATTGTAAAGGAAATGCTCAAAATGCTTTGAACAGGCAAATTTATCTTCTGAATAGTGTAATAAGACTCACTTTGCCTCTTAAATTCTGTTCAGGAAAAGTATGTTTATACCCAGTTATAAACAGTTTTGAGAAAAAAAAATACCATCTTTGCCTTGACTTTCAACTGCTCCAAGCTTTCATTAAGCCATAAGCATCAGCAGTCTGATAGGGGAGTATGTACCAAGTAGAGCAGTGACAACGGTATTTTCCTTACAAGTGTGGCAGTGATTTTTCCACCTTGATGGGAGATTTGAGAAATCAGATTTTCTGTGGAAACATAAATACTTTGTAACCCAGAGGTACTGAAGACACTCGTTAAGACCAGAGGGGAATTGCAAACTCTAGAAATTAAGGAATTTGAACATCTGTTAAAACTCAGTAAGCATTTCTCCAATGAGCGAAAAAATAAATCTGGTAGACTTTCAGACTAAAATCTTGGAGAAAATCAACAAAAGAAATTTATACTTCAAATTAATTTAGCAGATGGCTCAAAAAAGCTTTTCTTAATTTATCTTCAAAACTGTGAATAAATCAGTTGAATACCCAAGAGAAACTAAGAGAAATTTAAGGACTACATTTGCCAAGTGTCAGATGAAGAGATGCATATAGTGTAATTGAGTATCTATCACTGCAACTTGCTGAACCTATTACAAGCTTATAATGCAGGAGAGGCATCAGATTCCTAGTAGTTTCTCTGCAGAACTGGTCCCTAGGGTGGTTCAAGCTGCTTCTGGGACCTGTCTGACTTCTTGTTGCTACCTGTCACTTCAGATATGTCTACATGGCATGATGCAGTGCTGTGCAGAGATAGGCAACCTAGCTTCAAGTGTTCAGAGGTGGCTTAGGTATCAGAAGCACTAGGTTCACGTAAGTGCAGTATCTTGACTAGGCTAATTAGTTCTGAGCAGCAGAACATTTTAGCTCAGATGGACACTGTGCAAATGTAACCATCCTGCTCCTGGTACCCATGTGGTTGCATAATGCAGATACATGAATTTATCAAATATACACTGCAGGGAATGAACAATCCACAGTGCATGCAGATGATTATTATAACATCACTGTTTTATGATACAATAAAATACAGGCCATGTTTTTAGTAAAAATGATTGAAATTGAAGATGTACAAATTAGTTGATTGGTGCAACTAATTTTTCCCCAACAAATGTTCTAATAGCTGCTACAGTCATTGCTTACAGGAAGCCAACACTGATTAAGGGACACAGTAGAGCAGAAAATGGGACAAAGAGGAAAAATCGGAAATAAAAATTCATTGTATCTTCCACTGCAAGTACTAGGAAACCTTAGATTAAAGTAAAAGTTACTAATTAAAACAGAAGAGGGTAATTTTTTGTGCAACATGTGGAGCTCCATACTGCAGCACTGAAGTTTAGGTGAGATCAATACAAGTTTAGAAAAAAAATGTGGAAGAAAACCTTTTGGAGACTTAAATATGCAGGCATGAAAGACAATGAGACAGAGGGAAAATGTTTAGTACTTTTATGATCATAAATTTCTCATACTCTTCATTAGAAACAGTCAGATAGTGCCTGGGTGCCTTACTGGAACCAAAGTGTTAGCTAACTCTTAGAATAGATGGTAATAACCTTCAAAAAAGATGCATGCATGCATGGATAGTCTTCGCGAACAAAGATAGTGGAAGTACACTACCCACGTTTGCTGCAAGCACGCTGATGGCTAAAAGGGCCGATGTGGGATAGGCAAGTCTGGTGGCAAAGGGCACAGCGGAAAGTCTCCTTAGATGGTATTGGGAAGGCGCGGTTCTTTCTGCATTGTCTTTTCTCCTCGAGACTAATTCTATGTGTGTTCTCAAAGGAGACAGCAGCGTCGTGAATGCTGTGTCTCCATGTCTCCCGATTGGAGGCCAGAGTGGACCACTGATGGT
>NW_010197397.1:0-319 GCF_000695765.1 Mesitornis unicolor | reverse complement strand
CCCTCTGGGGCTCCTCTGTTGTGCCAGCCAGTGGCGAGTTCACCATAGAGCACAATCTTAGGGAGGCGGTGATCCTTCATCTTGGAGACGTACCCTGCCCAGCGCAGCTGCGTCCTCAGCAGCATGGCCTCAATACTGGTGACTCCTGCCTGTTCAAGGACAGTGACATCAGTCACGTAGTCAGTCCAGTGGATGTTTAGGATTGTACGGAGGCAGCATTGATGGAAGCGTTCAAGGAATCGCAGGTGGTGGCGGTAGATGACCCATGATTTGGACCTGTACAAAACCGTAGACAGTACAATGGCTCTGTAGATGCTAA
>NW_010197396.1:7806-44339 GCF_000695765.1 Mesitornis unicolor | reverse complement strand
TAAGGTTCTGTGATTCTGTGATTCTGTGAAGAAATTGGTTCTGTTCCTTAGGTAGGAATAACCCACCCTTTGAAGTCACATACCTGTTAATCCTTTAAGATAGTAGGCATAGTGCATAGGACATTAATTCTAATAGCAGACTTCTTGTAATCTCAAACCATTAGTGGAGTTGTTATAAGCAGAGTTGTTGATTGATACAGAGCTTCCCATAAGAAGCAGGACTTACGTTTTTGGGAATTCAGGCAAGTATTAAACCAGTGAGTTGTTCATGCATTGTGTTAACTATGCGATGCTAGTACTGAATCCTGAGTTAAATTTCCTGGCATAATTTCTGTTTCAATTATTCTTGCAGTTGCTGTTTACAAATCTAATTTATGTCTCCTCTTTCAAGATATTAAAAGTCCCAACCATGACTAATAATTTAGCACTGACTAATAGTGATGATATTTTCAGTACTTATAAGAGATAACTGTTTGCAAATGCAATTTGATTGTTCTTTCATTTAGATATTGTCTTTATGAGAAGGTTGGAAGACAAGCCTCAAAATTATTCTATGTAAATGATGGAGGGAAAAGTAGATGTTTTACATATAGGCACTTTTTTTCAGAGAACAGGATGAGGTATTATGTGGAAGACAAGGGAATAGATGTGTTATAAGTAGTTCTTCTCCCTAATGTTCTTAAAGGATATTGCTGACAATACCTTCTCTCCACACTTTCTCTACTATTTTTGTCCTCATATAAATGTAGCACTAGTCTATTTACTGTGTTTTTATGCATCTTCTCTCATTGCTTTAATCCACAATTAGATCATTTGTTGATAAAAACCTCTTGCCACTAAAGGAAGAAATCGAATCTGCTGCTGACATTAGAATAAGAGGCATTATTGTTCCCTTTCATTTTGTGTAAGCTGGAATATTTGAATAAGTAGGATATGAAGCAGAAATACTATTTCTTTAGATGTTGGCATATTGTATAAAAGTTGAAGTCTCAGTGCAAGATGGGTCCATCAAATACTGCTGTACTCTCCTCACTTCCTAGCACTAACAGGTGGGGTGGGCTTTGGACCACAGTGTTATTTATTGTGCCTCATTTAGTCTTGGTTGTTCAGTTTGTTTTTTTCTAAAACTGTGTATTGGGAAAATGTAATGGCTTATTTATAATAGGCAAGCATTAAAATTGGTGGGAATTTTGGGGGTTTGAATTCTCATATTCTAAGCTAAATGCCTTATCTTGGATTGTATGGAAGCATGTTCAGTGTGACTTTAGGTCAACCCTGTACAGAATAACCCCAACAATGAGAGGTTGGAGTGGAGTAGCTGGGACAGCTGTTGGTGCAAGTTCTTGCCACATCTTTACAATAGCGTCATCCAAGCAGAGGGGCTATGTTTAGTAGCGCATTGACTTCTACTTTATTTTCACGGTATTAAAAACATGAGCTTTATAGATGTAATATGTCCCTTGTTATATAGAATGTTGGCAGTGCTTGCAAGCATTGTATATATTTTTCCCCTATAAAATCTGTAATATTTCTTCAAAGTGACTTAACTTTCTTCCTGTTTTATTTGTGGGTTAAAATTGCAAGGTTTTGTTCATTTTTAACCAACTTTTATTGGTGTATCAGTGCATTTTTACTGGGTTGGACTAATTACACATTTTGTGGAGGCTGTGCTATTTTACCATTTATTTCATAAGATACCATTACATACACAGCATATATCTGTATTAGGCACACAAGTACAGATTGTATTGCAGGTACTACCAAGAACCAAGGAGAAATCATAATAAAAAGAATTTACTATAGGCATATAAGACAAGACAATTAGGCAAACCTGGCTGTAAACCAGTTCTAAAATGTACCAGTCATAGCTTTATCTACTGCACTTCTCATGCTGGAAACTATTGACCTGTTTTTTTCTACATCTCTGGGAGAGAGGGTATTTTCATCTGAAGAAAGTAGCAGTGTAACTGCAAAGTGGCTTCCAAAACACACTTAATCTTTCTTCAGTTTGGATTCTGTAACTCTTGGAATTTGGCATTAAATCTCAGTATTTACAATCCTCTCAGTGGTGCACACGCACAACATCATAGCTTGTTTTTATTATGGCTCATTTTGTTAGGAGATATATTTGAAATCAGTACATTGATCTAAATTACCAACATGTTGATACATTAATGAACAAACTTTTTAGTGAGAAACACTGGTAACATTAGTTGCTTTATGTCTGTATAATAATTTGTTTCCCAAGATGCTTTGAACACTATTGACTCCCACATACATGCTGTTTTAAAGTATAATTATCTGTTTCCTTTTCCTCAATTTAGGGATGCTTCTACAATTTTTTAGCATAAATAATTTTTCAGTTTCGTTCTTGTATGATGTCCAGCACACAGCACCTAATAAAAATGACATGCTTTGAGCAAAATTTAGGTGAGATTTCTGGGCCTACTTGTCTCCTGAATCATGATTGTCATTGAAGTAACTAGGACTACAAGTACTTCATCCTACACTGTATTTTTCAGTATCAAGTGACTCAGTAAAATTAACAATGAGCTCTGAAGACCTGTTCAGCTTCATTGTTTGAGTTGAATTTTCCTGTTTTAATTCTTTCCCATTGTAAGACTTTTGTATTTGCATTTACTTACAAAGTCTTTTGTCTCAGTAAATGTACCGAGAAGATGGAAGTATTTGCTTAGGGAATAAACAGTTTGATTTAAATACAAAGATTTTCTTTTTCTTTTTTTTTTTCCCTTTTCCTGAGAAGTGAAAGCAGAGCAGTATATTCTTTCATTCAGGCACAGTGTGATTGTTATAGTATATTTTGCATTAATTCATGAAGGGACACTTGCCTAAATTGCTTTCTGTCTCTTGTGGAAGTCTTTGATCCTGGTGACAGTTTGACTGCATTAGTGAGAGTGTATTGGTTAATCCTTTGCTTAACTTGTTCTTTTTGGCACAGCCAGGGGCCTTTCCAAAGATAATCTGTCAGCACAGGCTAAATCCTAATCAAACAGGCCAAAAGAGGAGCTGGGAGATGTGTTTTAGGCTGAAGAACTCTTTTTTGGGACTAGATATTTTTTGATATGGTATTTTTTTGTGTACTCTGAAAATTTAAGCATGTATATAAAATCTCTCTACTCATAAGGACTTGTTCTCTTTGAACACATTGGCTAAAGTGTGAATTTCAGATGCTATAAATGCTGTACACCTGCTTTGCTACCAGGAATTGGTTTCAGTACAATATATCTCAGTTCCTAGTTTCATAAGGTCAAGAACTGATGAAGACAGACACCATTCACATGAAAAATGTGGTATCTGAAAAAACTGGTGACACATGGATGGTTAAGTTTCTAAGCCAAAAAAATACTTTTTCACTGCAATCAACTGAAATAGGAAATTATCATCTAAATCAGGAGAGGTCTAGGTTACTTTTAAAGCTAACGAACTGCCACCAATAAAGCCTAGTTTTTACACTTTGAAGTAGCTTAATTTAATTACACCAGACTTAACAGTCACTATCCTTGACTGCCTAGCATAACATCAACGGGTGTACATTCATCTACCTGTGCAAAATAAATTGGAATAATAAAAGATCAGGAGAGATATTTTCTTTCTCTAAAATAAAAGTATATCTTGATTCATTATTAGTAGAAGTAAAGTCAGAGCTGTTCTTTCAGAACTGAAGTGTTTCACTTTCTTTGCAGAATGGTGCTTAAAAAGTGCTTATTAATGTACAAATGAAGAGAAACCTGAGGTACATTTTCCCCCCTTGTCAGTTCAGCAATCAACTGTAATAAGAGCTGACGTAAAATTTTCATACACTTTAAGGCATTCTTTAATGTCTTTATGCTACTTAAAACACTTTCCATTTTCATTTCACTTAACAAGCATATTGGGATATTCTTTATGCAGATAAAACAAGCTTAAATAAAGTTGTTAAAAGTGCCTGCAAGTAAATTGCTTGTATATTCTTTTTACTCTACTTCTCCTTCCCCCTACACTTAACATGATTAAACTGAATATTATAATATAGTTCATGTTAAATGGTTCTATGATTCATATCAACCTTATTACTGTCAGCTCAGCCAAAACAATTTCACTTTCACAATCTCATGCTACTCAACTATATAGTGGTATTATGGCAAACATGGGATGCCTGGATTGAGATGCAAATGTGATTCCTCTTTCTAAATAACATTTCTTCCCCTGTTTCCACTTATCCAATTTTTCACTTGGTTCCATGTTTTTTTATTTAGATTTGGTGGATGCCTTAGAACTGTGCCAAAATATTCCCTTGATGTTCACTAGAAAGAGCGTAGACCTATGAGCTTTCACATGATTTAGTTACCCTAAATGATGGATTGAAGGACATTTTGGGGAAAAAACCACAATCCACAACCTAACTAAATGGTTAGCATTTTGTCATCTAAACGGAGATTATGCTGGTTGTCTAATGAAAATTGTCTAAACTGGTAGAAGGAGTGGGGAAATTAATGGAAGCCATCCCTGTCTGAGTTTCTGATACTGAAGGTTTTTGTTGAATAAAGGGCAATTGGCATTTTGGGATCCAGAGAGGATTTGGTTCTGCCTGTACATGGCCATACTCTTTGTATGATGTTCAGGTTGGGAATAAGTTGTGAAGATACTTCTAAGCTATATAGGATACCATTTACCTGAGAGCCTTTCCCATGAATTGTATTGCAGAGCATGCTTTACAATGGCATTGATTTTTTAGATAACTTCAGAGCCAATACCGTGAATGGCATCTGAATCTGCATCCTCCACGTAGGTTTCTTGTGTCTTACACTTTTGTAAGAGCTGAAGTAATTTCATGGTTCCTAGAGTGGCAGCTTTAAAGGGTGTTAGAGATCTCTCAAAAATTGTAAAAAAGAGAGGACACCAAGAATTATCTTTTTGTAGTGACTATTGCATAGTGCATGGAAAATTTCAGAAAGGTCAGCTCACAGAGGTGGAGTTACGTGGTCAGTAGGCACAGATGGATTTTTTGTTAATATGTTGGGCATAGCTTCTAGAACTAGCTTTGAATCTCAGCGAGGTGGGAAATATGATCTTGTTCCAACCACATCATCAAGTCTGTTTTATGGCTTTTTGTAGCTACGTATTTATATGAAGGGCAGTATATGGTCTTTGGAAAGACGAAAGAGTTGCTAACTCTTTTAAATAGAACAAAATACTGACTGAGTTGTTTTCCTTGAATCTTTGGACTGCTTTTTTGTCTTCCCCCCACCTAAAGTATTTTTCTAATGCAGAGAGGACATTTCAATCTTTCCAAGCCTTACAGACAGTGGATGGAGCCACAAGAGCTTTATGCTTTATAGTTCTGGTGAAAAGCTGCTACTGGGTGGCTGCAGAATGGGATACTCATAATTTTCTGTACCGATTCTAACATGGTGTGCTGGCTCATGCTTGATCTGTTAAACAAATGTTATATGCCTGAATTTTAGACACCTGTTTTTGAAAGTATATAAGTAATCCTAGTGAGATGGGGATATATTTGACAGATTGTTGTTCTATCCTTTGGTATGCTATTTTGATTCTTCCTGCCACTTATTTTGTCTGAATTTTTAATTTTTGTTGCATTATACTGTTTAGAGCTTACTGTTGTTTATCTTCTTTTTCATTAATTAAAAATACTAGCCTCATTAATATGAATTTCATATATTGACATACTCTTACGGTTTGACAAATATTTTTTTAATACATCAGTCTGAGAGAATTTGTGGATAATCGTGGATATCTGAAATTTCTGTCAGCACATAGTGGGAAAAGTGTTTTGGGATACATAAGCTCTGAGTTAAGTTCACAATGTGTATTGTGGAATATATTATGCCTACTGTTTGAAGTAGTAGGAATGAATATGCACTCTTCAGTTTGAACAGTGAGTGACAGTTTTCTGCCTGGGTATAGGAATTCTCTTGAGGTTTTTCATATGGTGGCAATTATTTCCCTGGCTGCGTTAGCATGACTGTGAAGTAAACCAAGTAATAAATTAGGAAGATGGAGCTGAAGATGTAGAACCTCAGCCTAGCTAAACTGTTCTGAACTATGCAGTCATATCTGTGATGCTACAGATGTTTCTATAATGTGGCGACAGTCAATGTAGTGCATCATGACACTTTGGTTAGCTACTATCTTAACAGGTAAAAGAATAAACATGTTGGGGAGTGCATGGCAGGGTCCTGTTTGACTGCAGCAGCAGGCGATTAATGGGCAACAACGTTCTGACAGGAACTGCTGACAAGGCGATAATGAGATTAGCACCTTCTGATTCTTTTATTAACAAGTAGCCAAAGAATCATTTGGGCATGTCAGTAGATAATGATGGAAATTAAGGGACACTCTGGAACCTTGGAGTAGCAGATCATACACCTAGTGCTCTGAAGGGTAGCTTGCAGATTGACTAAATCAGCACCTTTTGCATACGATAATATATAATTGCTGAATATGATGGTGTTAGTTAATGCAATAATACATCCATTCTTATGATCATTATGTATGTTAGTGATTCAGGCATATTGCAGCGCAACAGTTCATTTTATACATGGAGCACTTGCTCACTTTGAAGAAGTATGTTCATCAGTAGTTGTACCAATATGAACAATGTCTTTCATGGAGCCTTACGCATGGATTGGTGATAATAGTTATTGTTTCTCATTTAGCATCTTTTCCTTGTTGTGATGCTTGTCGTGGTATTGGTGTGTAAAAACAATTACTTTTGGCATAAAAGAGTGGGAAACTAGTATGAATGGAAGGAGGCTCAGAGGGTTATGGGGAGGAGTGGGAATGAGAAAAAAGGAGGAAGCTGTTGGTAATTTCAGTATGTGAATACTTGAAAGGACTAGAGAGTGGCAAGAAGTACAAGACTGTAAGAGTAAGAAGATGTGAAAGGGCATGAGCAAAATCATATTGAAGAGTTTATTTTGTGTCTGGGAGACAGTGCATTAGTTTCTGGACAGAACCTGTTAAAGGAAACAGCTCTTCAAGTGTGATTCTGGTGGAAGAGTAGGAGAGAAGATCAAGGCCTAAGAAGGACAAAAAAATCAGAGTAAGAAAGGAAAAGAATAAACATGAACATGATAAAAGAGTTATGCTTTTTATCTTGGAGATGGTTTGGCATTTTTCTTATTTCACTGTTTTTCTGGCAGATAGCACTGCATAGAAGTCTAGTTTTCTTTATGATCGTTTAGGAGTTGGTGGGAGAAGGAAATGAATTGTTATTTTCAATGGTTTTCAGATATTAATAACTACAAAGGTATTTTATGAATGCATTTAATTGACTGTTTCATTGACATTAATCCCATTTGACAAGAAATCTGATAAGAATGTTGCCATGATTTTGCATTTGACCAAGTTAAAACATCTTAATATAATCATACTCTAAATTGGCTCAGAGGCTTTTTCCTAGGGGCGTACATTGATGCAATTACTCAGGTTGTACAGATGTGAACAGAAGCACAGATGTGCAGATTGGCATGATTTAACTCTCCTTTAGATCAAAATAATTTTAAGATATAACTGATACAAATGCTTACTTTTTATGTGTAATTACAGTCAAGATGGCTGTTCTCCACAGAAAACAAATCTGACTTTGCATTAAGGTTTAGGTTTGCAGGTCACATAAGCATTCTTGAGAAGACTACTCGAACTTTTGTGGAATCAAAGAAGATTTTGTAAGTTTGGAACTTCCCACCCTAAGGATATCAGAAGTGCTTCAGGTTCTGGGTCCCAGAACTTGGTTACCATCACTTTCTTCTTTTTTGGATACAACATAGGCACTAACTGCGTTCATGTGCTTGCTAAAGATCAGTGGCAAATGCCACTGTTGTCCTCCTGAGTTCCTTTTTCCATGTGTGTGGCTTTGAAAGTCTCACAGTACTCTGCTCAAACTTATAATAGTCTTGAAATCTCCATTATTTGGACATTGCTGTGTTCTTGAGCAGCTGATAGCTCAGTGTTAGAAGGAAATCAGTGCTGCCAGGATAGCAGAGAGAAGGCTGTCTGTTTACCTTTATATTAATATATCTCTAATCATTAAGAAAATGGAAAGAGGAAAAAAGGGAGCCATTCTGAAGTCAAGAATAATGGCTTGCTTTACAGCAGTGTTTTCTTGACATGGCAGAGCTTTCTCATTTGTGTCTCAGACTTTCCTGTTATTCAACCAAGTAAAATGGTTGTCAATCTGTTTTAAGCGAAGAAAATTGAACTGGGTTTTTCAGGAGTATTGGTCGGCTTAGTTATGCCAAGCTGTTTCTTTGGATGGTAATAATAGATTTGTGCTTCAGCAGTATCTCTGACACAGTTGACTAGTTTTTAACTTTACTTTTTTTTCCCCCTCTCTGAAAAGCAAGTTGCCACCTGTACCTGGAATGCAAAGATGCAATCCAGTTGTTCCTCTTAAACAGCAGTTTTTAAAGAAAGATATCTGATTTGGAATAGTTGATTTATACTTCACTTCTGTCTGTCTTTGCTAATTTCTCTCTTAGAGGCATACTAGAGTAGTTTGAAATGTTTTATCAGTAATAATATATTAACAGAGAAAATGATCAACCTGGGGCACTGTTTCTCATAATTCCTTATTAGATCACTTTTTTTTTTTTAACCAGTTTTTACAAACCAAATGTTAATGTGTATGCTTGATTGCTAACCACCTCTGGGCATCAAACCTGTTTTTTCTTGAGTGCAATAAGTGATTATCCAACTCATGCTGCTCAGAAAAAGAGGTTTTGTTTTAATAAGCAGTTTGCAGTTTGGCACACAATGCTGAGGAAAGCAACATTATCTCCAGCAGTAAACTCTGCAGTCATTGCAAAGCTTGACAAGAAAATGATTGAGTCTGTTTGTTATACCTTTGTGGGGCTGCCACTGCTGCTGATGGAAATGTTGCTGTTTATTCAGCAATGCAATAACACTTTCTGTAATTTATGGATGCACATTCCCCAGATTACTAAAGGTAATATTGTTGACTAAAGGAAAGTATACGAATGGATAGTTTCAGTTGTTCCTGTCCTTATAAAAGTGATTGACTGTTCACTTTGCACTGGGAAGAATTTGCACAGGGTCTTTCCCTCTTAACAATTACAGATTTGCTTTCCACTGACAGTTACAAATAACACAGAAGGTTCTAAGTGGCAAAAATGTACTTATTTCCACAGGTCCAAGGGACAAAATCCTAGAAATGCTAGAACTTGCCCCTCACAGATTGTATTTATACTATTTAGCAGCCCTTTTCCATCAGTAACAAGTTATTTTCCTATACACAAGGAAGTTAAGACTTTGGTTTTGTTGCATTTCTATGCATAGAAAGGATTGAGAAGTTGAGGGCAGTGTATGTCTGTGTGTCTCTTTCTCCCTACCCCAACATATTTTGTGAGAAATAATACATATTCACCTGGGGGCCCTATTGTGGCCATGTATGTTAAGCAAAGATGGTATGTACTGTGGAATTGGCATGGGGAAAAAAACAAAACAAAACAAAATCAATGTGGTAATTACCGTTACCAAATCTGGGGAAGTAGGCAACTCCACCAATGCTAAAATTCAAGCCTTTGCTCTTCCAACGTAAGAAGTTGGCTTTCCGTTTCCTGCAGACAAGTTCTCTGTTTTGTCCCTCCTCAGTGATGGCTCTGTTGGCGCAATGCTTCAACTGCTTTAGAGCCCCTCTTCCAGTGGCTATCATTTTATAAGAAGTTTTCTAAATCCACTTTTGAATCTTTACAAACTATGATTGCAAGCTGCTGAACACTTTTGTTTTTAAGTAGAACATCACAAATAACTTTTTCTGTCTCTAATCACAAGCATAGTTTAATTAATATGATTTTTTTTTGCAGGTTTGAAGACAGCTGATCTGGTGCTTCCTATAGCATCTTCTGTAGTATTTGGAAGTTGGTCTTGTGGGGAGTTTTCAGGATACTTTTAAACTGCATAATTTCAAACATTGTATCAGTTTCATCATCTTCGTGAAGTCTTCTTGCAGGGTTTCAAAACTCTTTTGGTATAAACTCCTTTCAAAAAGACCTTTTTGGAATTACTGTATTCCTTTTTTTTTTTTCTTTTTTGTAAAATTAAATGCATTAAATGCTGTGCTTTTCTCTTGCATAATACTCCTTATGGAAACACCGAACACTTAGCATTTTAGCTAATGTCTATGTGGATTTCCACCTGAGCTGGACAGCAAAATGTAGCTTGAAAAGCCTTACTGGTTTCTGAGATTGCAGTTTTGCTTTTTTAACAACTCAGCAAGAAAAAAATAAAACAAAACAACCTCCCAAATTAAAACAAAAAAACTCTTGAACTTCTATCACCAAGAGTGGCATTGACTAACAGCTCCAATGTAATGGATGCATAACAGCATTGCAATCTGGGGTATTGTTTAAATACCGTAAAAAGCCTTGCTCATTTACTCTGTCTGAGCACTGTAGAGAAAAATGGTGTGGTAATCCTGCCATAGCAGGTGGTACTACTTTCATATCAGTATAAAATGAAATTCTGTGGATGGCTTTTTTTTTTCTTGTTCACTCTTTTTAATCTTTAAATAAGACGATTGGTAGCCTGTTGGCAAGAAAATGGGCCCTGAATTTTTATTCAAAGTTATACAAGGATGATAGTTGGAATTTTTGGCAGGAGGCAAGCCATTGCTTTTCAGAAAATGCTGTCAGGGGAAGCTTTTTCTGAGTTACCTGCTGGGTCCAAGCTCTTTTATGTTGTTGTTGTGACAGGTAGATTTATAAGGCTTGAAATTTGTACAAATCAGTTGTCATTCAGTGCAAGCTGTCAATGTGTCAAGCTGTCATGCCTGCTGTGAGGGGATGCCTGAGGGGGTGTACAAGGGGGCAACCATGGAGAAAGGAAATGAGTTCAAACAGACCTGAAATGGAGCTCACTTCTCTGGATTTTCTGCCCCTGTAGAGCTGGCATTGATTTTTCTTGATGTTGAGCAACAGCAAACCTTAAATGACATGTTGTTAGCAATCTAAAGTTGCTGTTTATTGTCTTTTAAATGGCAGCAAATCATGCAGAAGAGAATATAGTGTGTGTTTTTGAGTTGTGCATGTTTAGCAGCATCCTGTTCGTGTCACTTTCCTGGCCTGGCTGGTTTCAACTGGGAGAACTGCTGCTGCCAAACTGATGAACACAACTTTATGTAGCATTTTGCAAACACAACATGAAAAGGCATTTTGCAGTCCTCTTTCTCAGGACTGAAGATCATTAATGAACATGAAGTTAAAATGGGAGAATAGCTGTGGAGTTTAAGCAGCAGAAATGGTCGTTTGATGTACTTGTGCATAATAGAAATTGCAGTATGTTAGGTTGGTTTATTGATCACATTCTCTGGTTCTTGGACTCACTAAGAAGATGCTTAATATCACTTCATAGACAGAATCAATTGTTAAACTCAAGCCACCCTACCCCACCAGATGACTGTTGAGCAGTACTAATTTGTTCATATTGTCAGTTTCCAATAATTCCTAGAGTAAACCAGTGTAAAATCTGAGTGAGTTTCTTAATCACTTCCTAATATCTGTGCAGCTCCTACATGTGGAGTGTTTCCATTTGATCAACACTACACAATTGGTTTGACCGTGAGCTGTGACAATGAAGTCTTATATAGCATAACTCCTGTCATGTCACCTTACTTTTCAGGATGGCAATATCAGTATATGGTAAATACCATTAAGAGCTCCATCTCTTGAGTGATCGAGCATTTAATGTGTGTGACCTGGCCCTTCTCCAGACTTTGTGTTCTCTCCACATCTGGACAGGCTGATTTGGCTTTAATTAGTCATAAGATTTTTGGCCCATTCAGTTGATTCATCATCCATCAAGCAGTACTGAGAGGGGAAAAAAGTACTGGCTAGGGATCGAAACTGGGAAGGTGACATTTGAGCAACAGTCAGCGTCTAGAGGTAAAAAAATTAATCAAAGATTTCCATATAGCCGTTACCAGCTGGCATTCATGGCCTCTGAGCCGTTGAGCTAAAAAGTCTACAGAGAGGCGCATGGCGCAGCTGAGTTTGTCTTGTAAAAAGCGCAGCTGTCCAAAACATGACAGCTACAGCATTAGCAGGGCCATTAAGAGGTGTAGAACATTTCCAGGGAAATGATTTGAAAAATGACAATGCTGGCTCCTGTGTGATATTAATTATACCCTGTGCTCATGGCAAATAAGCTAAAATAGTTGGCAAGAAAGACAAAATGAGGTGTCTTGTTTCTGATAGTCATTTTGATCAGTCATGGTACAAACTAGTATAGCTTTTAAAAGAAACAATAGCACTAATGGACAAGCAACATTTCTAGATTAGTTCTTTTTGAGCTCTTCAAAATGAAAAGTTAAAGCTGCAGCCTGTAGGAAAAGGTAAAGCATATGAACCCTGAAAGCTGAAATAATGGTGATGCTGTAACATTTTAGCTCTGGACCATATATTAGAGAATACTTCCTGCACAGCTCCTAAAAGGCTTCTTAAGAATGGCATGAGGCCCATAGTGTGAAACAGTCACATATGAAAATAGGAAAATGTGATAGTGCATGAACCAAACATTTTGAGTTGTCCTACAGGGAAAGACAAAAGACATTCTGACAGCATGTAAATAGTGCTGAAATAAGATGAAAGACTACATTGTGTGAACATAGACTGAGAACCAGGTATAAGCTAGATGTAATTTTGATGGTCCTCTAGGAAACAATGTTATATTTCTTCCTGATATATTTGTTTGCATACTCTACCCATGTACTTGTGGATGCAAGAACTTATGCAGCACAATATTTATGCTAATTAGTAGGGTCTTTGGAATACTTATTATTATTTTTTAATACTTAGCATTTTGCTTCTTAATTCCTTTGAAGACATGCATGCTTCTTGTAAAAGAACCAATACTGCCTTGACTTCATCTGGAAATAATTTGTAGGGTTTTATTTCTATATTGGTAATGCTATGTCTGCTGATGGCTGTTCATGCTATGAGGTTCACACAGATGTCCAAACGTGATACCAACTCCTTGACCATCATGACCATCAACCCACTGATGAGGTTTCTGTGCTTCCTGTAGTTTCCATTCTGCCCCTTTTCTGGAAAAGGTTCGGAGCAAGATATTAGAGATGAGCCTGCTTTTGTAGAGGAGCATATCTGTTTAGAAAAAAGCACCATGGTCTGAAGTGTACAAAGGCTGCGTGGATCTTGCTTTTCTATTTGCTCTCTTTCAAAATTAGTAGTGCTCTGGCACGGTAAGCCAGTTGAGGGGAATGCTGTAACTGAAAATTGATCCTATTTACTTATTTGTTTATTAGTATTTTTAGTTTTCCGCTGGATTACTTTCCCTAAACTAGTTTAGCATGCCACTGGCTGAGCAGAATCTTCAAGTAAATGTTTCTGTTATTAGCTACATTCTCTCTGTAAAACTTAATGTAGGTGGTGCGCTGAGCTCAGCCACTTTCCTTTGTCCGCGGGTCTCTAAAAAGTCAAGCCTTTTTACTTTATGCTGGGAATAGCTAATGCTATCTGTTGTTCATTCCAAGGAAGGATGAGCCCAATGGCTGTCTCCTAGTATGAAATACAATGTTCATCTTAGTTATTCAGCTTGGATGATGGGAGAGCCAAACTGCTTGGATTTGCCAGCTCCACTGTCAAGCTTATTTGGTAGGAAAAAAGCCCAAAACAACTCATTTCATTGTCTGTGTTTTTCTTATTTGCATTTACAGTGGAAAACCTGTTGGTATTTTGTAGGCCTGAAAGATGGAGACGTTTACACATCAGAGAGGAGTATCTAATGACATTGGTCTGAAATCTTAATACTTTCAGGCTTTCCTGAGCTGATAAAGCTAAGTTTAAGTTCTGAATCTGTACTGGGGGTTAGACTAGTATCTTCCTGGGAGAGAGTTCACTCTGCTGCCACAGAGCACTTTTTCTCCCTCCTGTGAGACTTGCTGCTGCCAGTCAATGTGTAAACTTTAGGTGGTCTACAGGTCTGATCTTGTTAAGTTAGTCTCATAAGGAGGTTCATAATAAATTACAGTTTGCAAATAGCCTGTCATAAATGAAAACACAAGTGTAATGATGATAAACTAAGCAGAGTTGGTAATTCTAAATTCTTTGTATTGGAAGAGATTTCCCCCTGGGTAGCAAATTCTATTGAATAATGTTGAATTTATGTAAATAAGCACTGCCTTTCTCCCCAGGGATAATGGAACTTTAAAACTTCAGAGTTGCAGCAGGGCAGGGCTTTAACACCCTGTGGAGACAGAGACCCAGGATCATTCCTGCATTCGTTTTTTCTATGCCTATACATGAAAAGAACCCCAATTTGCTGGCTTGCCCCAGGAAAACTATTCAATAGGCTTTTCTCTAACACTGGTGAGCAATGCTTTTTTTTTTCTTGGTCTGTGGATCAAATACATCACACTGCTCCCTGCACTGATCCTGTAGTTAAATTACCCTATATAAACAACTCTTTGTTATTCCTGCCTGTGAAAAATGTTGTGTTCTTTTGGTAAAGAAGAAAATAGACCTGGAAATAGGAGGTCACAAGCAGGTCAAAGTGTTTAGCTGAAAGGCTGGCAGAGTTTCAAGCAGTGAAGTTTTGAGATCCACGATTGAGATTTAGTTGAGATGAAGGTTAAGTTTTGGGGTTTTTTAAGTGTCTGGTCACAAGATTAAGGGGGAAAAATCTACTAAGGTCAACGTAGACTATCTGAAGAGATGTTTAAATGTTTTGGCTTTGTTATCTGTTAATCCTTTCCTAAATGCGTCGAACGTGAGAAATAAGACGTAGTGTTAAACCACCAAGTGCAGAGAAAATGTCTTAAAATTACAGTGTGTAGCAAATTAGAGACTACTTGCTTTTTCCTTTTTCCAGAGCTGAGGCAGACTGTTTTTCTTTCACCTTGTTTACCTTGAAAACATGCTTTAATGCCTGTGGTGTTTCTGTTAACCTCCTTGAACTCTTGTGATTTCATTCATGTGATTTGTTATTGAATGACCTTTCCAGGATTTTACAAAACTTGACCTTTTCTTGTCAAACATTCAAAGGTTTGTAAAGAAAGGCTGTCATGGGGACAATACTTGTTTTGCTAATTATAACTAATGTTTTCTAACATCCTTGAAAATGCAGATTCATATCTCTGCAGGCATTGAATGTTCTTTTTTTTTTTTTAATAGTAATTACTATTTAAAAAAATTAACGTGTGGAATTTCTGAATAAGACTTTGAAGTTTTGTATTAATACAGTATATAATAGTGATCGTTAAATGAAATTTTTCACTTGTTCTGAGGCTGTATCACTATAAGAGATATTATTAAAGTGAAATATAGTTCAACTTTTAAATATAGTTCAACTTTTAAATAAAAAAAATATTTTTGAGTAAATCACCAGTTTAGAGTACTTTAGAAATAACTGATAATGAAGTATTACATCTGCCAATGTGCTTTGATTACAAGCCTTGTCAAGTGGGGATAAATGTAATGAAGATACTATTACAGTTTTGAATTCTTACAGCTGTTTTCAGGTGACTTGGAATTATTTGTCATACTTTGAGAAATTTGATAACACTGTCTAGGACATTCTGATATTAGACTCTATACAGAGGGTTTTTTCCGCACACCCCCCCCCCACTGTGAGTGCAGCTAAAAGGAAAGTAGTTGAGCAGTGAATGCAAACTGTTTTATAACACATGAAAACAAGTCTATATTAATAAAATTAATACAAAAAAGGTCTGTATTAATACAATTAATACAATACAAAATGCAAATTTTTAATAGAATTATTTGTTAGGTTTTTAAATGAAAGAAGTGACTAGACATGAAGTAACTGAAAATACTCTATAAGAAGGAAATTATAAGTGTGAAGGAAACCTACAAATATTTCACTTTTGGAAGTTTATTTTGGAATGCATGAGTTTTTATGATTTTATTGATTGTATTATTGCACACATGTCTTCTGTCAAATGTGAGTCCACTAATATATTGACCTAGTATCAGAGTTTCTCAACCTATCAGTGTCCAAAGATGAGGCTTTAATGAATTCATACAAATAAAAAATGACAGCAATACCAGGTGAAACATGAGGAGGTAAAAAAAATAGTATCTTTCTGCAGAATGTTCATCCTCTAACTGAACCATGGATTTGTTTGTATTTTTTGAGATGTGTGCAGCATTTTTTTGTAACACTGCAGGAAACTATTTGTAGATGGCAGCTGATGAGATTTCTTTTGAGGTCGAGTTGTCTGGTAATTCGGAGTCTAATTTTGTCTTTTGTTTTGGAACTTCACTAGAGGTAAAGGCCACTCATTTTCTCTGAAAAATGCTTGCTTTTCTTTTCCTAGCTCTCTCTGTCTTTCCCTCACAGAGGAAATACTTTGATTCCCTCTCCCCCCCCCTTTCCGTTGACATTAGGCACAGTATTGCTCTGAATTATCAGTATACAAAGTGAGGTGTGATGTCAATGACATGCAATCAAGTCTGTTGTATTGCCCTGACATTTAGTGCTTATGTTATGCTGGGTAGTTTGGTCTGTGAAGAGCAGGAAATGGTCAGCAAACAACACAGCAAAGCGGAAAACTGCATCATAAAGGCCACTGGTAGAGAAACTTATAGCGAGCCCTTTTCTTAAACTTGCTCACTTGCCTTTAACAGAGATGTGGTAATGTACACACCTGTGCTGTTCAGTTTTATTGAAACTGCCATAAATAAGTCTTTCTGTTGGCATATGTCCTCCGCCCTTCTAATCCAGGAAAATTTCACTTTCTTGAACTGAGAGGTAAATATGATCTATGTACAAATCCATTTCTCTATCATGTATTTATTTATGTAAAGAATTACTCTAAGAATAACATGGTGACACTGATGGTTCCTGCATTACAACATACCCGTTACTTTCAGTGTGTCTGAACTTCTGTCCTACTAGTTGATGGATGTTTTGTCTTGCTTAGTGCTTTAGGGACCCGAAGATGTATGTTGCTCTACTTCCGTGACAGAACAGTATGTTAGGGTGCTGCCTCCAGGATAACGTGGAAATCTAGAATGTCTTTGGATTTTGAAGTTTTAGTTGTTTTTCCCCCCTGTTACACAATTGTGAGAGACTGTTTCTCCTCCTATCTCATCCTTCTTTGTGAGAAGTCAAGTAAGAGAGGAGAGAGAAAAGATCAAAACCAACAAACTCACATGAAGAAGTGCAGAATGTGTCATTCCTATCTAAGTAGCTGCAAAGCTGAGGAAAAAGTAACCAAAGATAATACTCATGTTTTCAAGAAGTCAGACAGAATCAGTTAGCAAATACATACACAGAAAACATGGAATATTACGAGTATCAAATTTACCTATTCAGGCTTTAATGGTTTTGTGTTTTCTGATGCCTGAAGTTCAGAAGTCCATGTTTGAAATCCATGTAATTCACAGTCAGGTTATTCTTGATGTTTTGTCTCAATTTAAAACACAAAGATTTCAAGAATTTTTGATGTACAAGCTTATTTCTGAGGCATTACAGCCACTTCTTTGTGTGGAGTTCTTCTTTCTCATTTCTTTATTATTCTAGCTCATGAAACATTAATTAATCTTCTGAAATACTGTCACACTGCAACCCACACTCCCATCAGTAGGATCTTCTCCACTTGTTGCTCTTAAATGGCTACTTAATACACTTCAGTTTTCAGATAATTTTTGCTAAACCTAGTTTCTATTTCCATTAAATGAATGTTAGGCTATGTTTTTATGGGATCTGTTGCAGCACAATGTCATATATATTCTACCTTGTTTGAGCGGAAGAAGACCTTTTTGAGACTTGGCTGTCTACATACTGGTTTATCTGCCTGTATTTTTTCCTGGCTTCTCTTTAACGCAGCCTATCCAAAACAGACCTGTGGCTTTTCTGCCTCACACTCTATTTTTCAAGAAACAGAGCTTATTCCAAGTAGTGGAGAACTGGGAGTGGCTCTGTACTGTTTTCCATGGTGCAGTCATGCAGCCATGGAGGCTCAGAGAAACTATATTTTTACTGTATATAGGGCAAGACATCTTGTGAGGATCACAGCCAGCTGTGAAAGGGAAGGAGAAAGAGCTGTGTTCCTCTTTGTTTTGCTTCTTCTTGAAATGCAATCTTTTCAGCGGTCTTAGCTGTGCTGCTAAGTATATTGCTACAGGTCAGCAGCAGAAGGATCTCTGAAGGCCTCTCTCTGGCCTATGGACCACTATGATGATAAAATGATGGTTGGTGATGAACGTTGCCACAAGTTTTTAAGATTAAGTATGGACAACCTCTGTTCTGGCTAGCTGCCTTTTTATTTTGTAATTGAAATTCTGCTAGACTTAGACGGTAATTGGTAATGACAAAAGCAACTATATTTCAGTTTCTAGAGGTCATTATAGTTTAGCCTGTATAACATCCAAGGTTTTAGCCTTACATGGACTCAACCTCATCTGGAAAATGTATTTACTGGAGAATCCTCTGCTTATCTAAAGACTCAAAATCAAAGGAAAAAGTCTTTGTCAAGTAATTATCTTCTTCTCTTTGTTTCTATGCTGCCGTTGACCATTTAGCATAAATGGATGCATGAAGGAAATTCAGGCTAGTACTACTCTTAAAATTCTGAAATGTTTAAATTTATAGTTTCAATAGTGTTTCCAACTTTTTTTAAAAAGTCTTTAGAAGGCTTGGATAGAAGTGTTTTTCACTCTTTTTTACGAGACTGTTCTTGAAAGCCAGGCAACTTGTTGTAAAAAAAAAAAAAAAAGAAATATTGAGAATAAGGAAAGTTATTCATTCCATAAAACATGTACCTCTTAAATACTTATCCACTACAGCCTTTAATCTTTCATAAATCAACCCAGGATGTCAGTGTGTGAACAACGTTGTCTGATAGGTTATTTCAAACATACTGAAGGTGTTTATGATGAGTAGTTAGATTTCAACTGTATAGTAGTCTGGCTTTGTACAAAAGAGAACCGTATGTCATAGGGCTTAGTAGCAAGTTTATGTGATCAAAGTTTATACAATTGCTGACATGCTCAACTTGAATGGAATTCTTTAGAATTCTTAAAAACTCTCCAAAAATGTATTTTAAAAACAAACATTATTTTCCTATTCCAAATTAAAATTCACATTAAAGAAGTAATGAAACTATGTTTTGTTACACATTGCTATTGATTTTAAATGTCATTCTAAGATAGCTTGAATACAGTACTATGACTCGTTTGATTTGTGTAAACTCTAAGGCTAGGTGTTTGTATCAGAAATGCATTTGGACTTATGCTTGATCATTTCAGATCCCAAATATGAAGATAAGCAAAATGGCTAGTGATGAAAAGAATGATACTTTAAGTGAACAGGAATAAAAATTGAACTCTCAAAAGCTCAAAATTTAAATGGAGACAGTCTCTTTCCACTTTTGAGCCCCTTTTATTCTTTTCTACATTTTAAATGATGCAATAAATACCGCATACTGGTTATGGAATATGATGCCAGTTACTTCTGTATAATAGAAATGAGTTTGTACATTCCATCCCATCTCTTCCTTAAAATCCTGATTTCTGTGCTGCCCTGCTGTTTCTTCTTCTCTAGGGAGGATCTCCATTGTAGGTTGTGCATACTGGGCAGTGGACTTGCCCCAGATACCAGAGCCAAAATCATAGTCTTTGTGTAGACTGTGTAGACTTCTTTTAATGACTGTAATAATTTTGGGTTTATCTATAATCATGCATGTAATACTAACTTGAGAATGAAGGGGAGAAAGAGTATTACATGCTCTAAGTAACTACAAACAGTTAGGAAAAGTATATTTTGTATTTATAGTTCAGCTATGGGGAAATAACCACTGAATGAAAAATGTGAAGAACTTTGTGCATTTATTGGCTAATGGATGTCAGGCAGCATGGTGATTTGCCTGCTTTATGGTTATTGAAAAATAATATACAGTGATTATGTAGATTTGACACCCAAACAGTCTATGGGGAATAGCATAAATGTGTGTATGGGGAGAAAGCTATAATTCAGTTTAAGCATAATTCTCATTCAAAGTGGAGCTGAAGTGAGCTGTACTCTAACAGTGGGTGAAGGGACCACTTGCAGCCTTGGCAAAATAAACTCACAGGACTTATACGTGATGAGTTGCACAGTTGTTGCAATGAGCTTGGTTGCTCTGAAAATGTGTATGATGGTGTATCTCTTGGCAGAATATTTTGAAAATGTTCATAATACATGTGTTTCTGTGTAAAGGTGCTGTTCAGTGACTGTTTTTCTAATGGGAATTTATGGGAAATCAACATTGATATTTCTAAACAGGACAGGTATTGTAGGAAAAAGTAAATTTAATAAAAAACTAAAGTGCAGGCACCTAAGTGAGTGGCTTCCATTTCAGAGGATTTTTTCCCTTCCATTGCTGACTATAGGTGCTGTGAAGAAATAGACATGTACTATTAATGATGTGATGGTATTGAGGAATTTCTGATTAGGTTTGGAGTCCTCTTTCTGGTGCGTAGACACATGGTGAAAATACAGTTCCTGCTCCCAAAGACTGTTCAGTGTAAACACAGGATTAGAGACATTTGTCACCCTTAACTATGAAACTATAATTGTCCTGGAAATCATTGCTGTGCAGCTCAGTGTAAGGTTTATTTTTTGAGGAATTAAAGAAAGCAAGCTGTGGGGTGTTTTTAGAAACAGAAGACTAACAGATTATATGCATGGAGAGTTGCAGCTGATGGTTACAATCTTGGCACCAGTTTACATCTAATAGTCTGGCATGCATTTTCACTCTTAATGCTTTCAGGAAAAATCTAGAACATCAGCAGAGGACAGCCAAATAAAAATGATTTTTGGCTAAAAATGTTGGAGTCCATTTCTTACTCCATAAAACTGACTTATGAAAAGGCTCTGACAGAAGGTTATTTCATTGACAGATAAATCTTCTCCTTTGGTCAGTGTCTGTGACTGGTGGGAGCTGTGTGCTGGGTGGGGATAAGGGACAGGGTCAACTTTAGGGAACTGCCCTGAGAAAGCTGGCATGCGGAGACTCCAGGTAGGCTCTTTCAAATGGGTAGCATATGGATGAAGGTGACTGACAGGTTTATTGCATGTATGAAAGCTCTTGAATTCAAAGCTCTGCCATAGAGTTGGATAGTGACTACAAAAGGCACGTCCATCTTGACTCAGAGCCTCCAAAACTTCAAATTAGTGTGCATTTACCAGCAGTTTTCTACTAATCAGATAGAACAGTAGAGCTGAACCCTGTGTTTTGGAGGGGAAATATGCAGAAGAACATGTGTCAAGACGTGGTAGGATAGATTATTTTAACACTGAGATATGTCAGGGGTCTCATTCTTTATCCACTCTCCAACTTAAAAATGAAGTCTAAAATGACATTTTCTTCATAACAGTCTTCTGTGAATGAGAAGGGAGAGAGGAATAAGAATGCCCTATCTGCAGTAAGTTGTAAGTTTTTATTTCCATCAAGGATTTCAGAGCACACAGTTTGGCTTCTGCTCAGGTGTTAAATTGAGAGAAAATGCATATGTAGTAATTTGGGCATTCTTTTCTTAGGGATTTTTTCAGTAGCAGGAAAGAAGATGCTTGTTAATTCAGAAAATATCGGTTACTAATTACTAATTAAAGAATCTGTCATTCTTGTTGTTTTGTACACTGGTCATGACACAGTATCCTGTCACTTCAGGGTCAGGCTTTGTAAAAGAGGCTGACCCAGGCTGGAGTGGCTCTCCACTCTTCACTGGGACCATGGTATTAATTTACTTACATCGAAACCATATTTGAGCAATGCTAGTCAAAGGTTAAAAACCAATGTAGAAAGCCAGTCTTTTAACTGCCCAGCTCCTTAAATGCATCATACTCCATGCCCTCAAGGACTCATATCTTGTGTTTGCAGTTGGACTTCTGCCAAGAACTATTCATTGACACTATAGGTTTATAGTTACAATAAAAAGGACATGTGTGTACTGATAACATGTTATGTACCTGAGTTAAAGGTGGATGTTGAGGGCAAGGTTTTCACGAGTTTGCTATCTGGAAGCTGCCAGTTAAGTATCTAGGTGAACATAAGGCTATTTCAGGCATGCAGTGGCAACTGTTGGCCTTTAGGAAGCGTGGCGTTTTTTGGTCCAGACCTAAATAGCTTTTTGAGTGAGGTAGTAACAAAATCTAAATTAATCAAATTACTAATATATGCTTTTGCATATCTGTGGAAAAAAAATGGGACACAGTGTTTGGAGCCAAAACCTCACAACCTGTGTTCATGTTAATCCTGATATTCATATCAAATGATGCAAATCAAATGACTTGGTTCACTGGTTGGATTTTAAGAGGGGAGAAGATGGTCCCTATATGTGTGAGAGAGACAAACAAGCCATGCTGTCAGTCTTGATTAGTTCTGAATCATTGATAATTTTCATAAAGGTTTAATAACAAAGAATTTCAGTTTGCCTTTCAAGTAGTGGTTATAAGCAGTAAGAAGCTTCAGGTATCTTCTGCATTTTTTTAACTTCTGTTTTAGTATCTTAAATTTCTTGGCATTCTGGGCATAACACAAGTCATATTCAATGCGTGAAACAGGATAATGGTTGCAATCTGTTATTTTTAAACTAAAAAGAAAAGAAAAGGTAAAAAGAGATATGCATAAGAAATTTCAAGAGTACACATAAGAAATTTCAAGAGTTACAGTTTTTGAATTAAGGCCAAAGTGTTAGTTTACTAATCCTCTGAAATCTTTGATGGAAAGTAAGCACTATGTTTTGCATCTATAAGCTGTCATTAATTTTCAGCTTTCTTTTTTCCAAGATTATCCAAAGTGATTTTGATGATCTACTCCTATACAGCTAAAGCTTAAACCACTGAAATTATTATTCTTATTTCTGATAGGTTTTATTTTGTGTCTTGGACATAGAAAATTAATACTTCATGCTGGTTTGCAGATATGTAAGTTTTCACCAATGTATGTTTTAAAAAGTTTTAAAACTTGAGAACATCTTTTACATTAGACAAAATAGTCATTAAATGGAAACTGTTTATTTGGATACAAGCCTTGAATGTGCAGGAGACCTGTTAGTAAGTCACTGACATATAGATGTGATTGCTGCTTCTTTGACCAGATTTGGTTTCTGCAGAGTGCGTGAGAAGGGAAGATAAATTTTGTCCTAGTAATACTGTAGTGACTCATAAATAAATGGTTACCCTTTGGTGCTTACAGTTTTCATTAAAGCGGCCTGAGCTTTGTTATTGACACCATAGGTTGCCTATTCAGGGAAATGCAGTAAAATTTATCAGTGTGCTTTCTACACCTAATAAATCATCCAAACAGGGAACCATATGGCAGATAAGACCTTGAAAATGTGGCTTCAGCATGTGAAGAGTCAAGTTGCTGAAATCTTGAATGATTACAGCTCGTGCATTTTCCCCTGGAATATCTTATAGTTATTTTACATGCCATTTTCTTGTTCACCCTATTGCCTCTTTGTCTCTCTCTCTCTGTTTCTCCCCCTTCTTTTGCAGCAGTACTGTGATTTCAGAAAAAAGTTGAAAGCAGATAAGACATTTTTATAATGCCTTGCTGGTAGGAGGAAGAGGGGCAGGGAGGAGCAGAGACTGATGGGAAAGGATGATATATGTGGCGGCTGTGTCCCAACTCTCCTCTAGCCCATTGTCATTAATCATGGCTATTAGTTTTTTCAGAGCTGCCTTGTCTGCACAGTGCCTCAGAAAAGCCATTGTTTTTTTCATACCACAGCCCAGGGAAAGCAGTGGGGGGCGTAGGGGGGTATGGACAGGACCTTCTATAGCACTCCTTTCTCCTGTTTGACGGAATCCTTTTTTTTTTAATCTTTCTTTGGTTTTGGTTTGTTGTATTTTTTTTCTTTCTTTTCTTTTTTCTCTCCTCCCCCCCCCCCCAGCTTGCTCCATGGGAAAAAGATCTCAGTTGGCTGTTTGTACCTGTGTGTAAGCACTTATCTGGTGACATAAACACAGGTCAGACAACTGTAATACATATTCACTGACTAGCAGCTTTGGTATTCACTCTGCCTTTCTTAAGGTGATTTTTCGAATAATGCGGTAGATGACTGGACTTGGACACCTTATAATCGGTGGCATCAGCCAAGATGTGAAGAGCTATCCATGATACATTTTAAAACAGGCATTTAAAAATCTTGGTGTTCTTTCTCCCCCAGTTAAAAAGGCAATACCTTGAAAATTAAACATATCACAGTCAGTGCTGGCTGGTAAAGAAGGTACTAATTGCTTAGAATATCCAGTGTTATCTATATCTGTGTCTTTGAATCAAATGGCATGTTGATCCTCATGATTATCAAAGTCCATGTGCTTCCAAGTACCTGAGGTGTTAAGAGGGAACTTCAGGAAGCGAATGAGGAAAATTGTTTTTTCCATCACTATTTTAGAGAACTTCAGCATTTGAAACTTTAAACCAAACACTTGTAACCAGCAGTTGAAGATGAAGCTCCTGCTATAGGATAGCAAACTGGTTGTGCTCTGTGAAAGAAAACACAGTTCTTGCTACCATAATCCCTCTTTGGTGCAAAATATTTTTTCCTTTTGCAGAATTGTCATTATCATCAAAAGCCTCCGATTTATTGAACAAGTATCCTTCTGACAGACCTGCCTCATAGCATGCTGGGCTACAGTTTCCTCTGAAACTTCTGGTGTACATAAGTTATTTGATGCTCTTTTTTCCCCCCCCATTTTGCTAGTGTCTCTGTGGAAATATATTTCTGAATGAAGCCCTAATAACTTAGTTTGGTCAATTTGCAAATGAATACAGAAAAGGAAAGTGAGATCTTAAGCAGTTTTTTTGTGTAGGTTGAGACTTGTAAAGCTGTTAATATCATACACTACGAATACAGCCTCTAGGGAGATTTGTTTTAAAAACTTGGTTTCTGGGGTCGCCTCAGTTGTGCTAAAATGGGGTGATTAAAATTCCTCCACAGGGAAAAAACTAACTTTTCCCACTATGCTTTAAGACATCCCATCATGAATGGTTCGGCCAGTGGTTACCAAGCCCTTGAATTATTAAGAAATTCATGCTAGTTACTTTTCTAGAGAAGCTAGAAGATTGACTGTTTCACTTTAGATGTAATTAGTGGAAATTTTGCTATGTCGATGTTTCCACTGGAAGTGCAAGGCCATGGGTATGGTCACTGTGTCTCGCTTGACTAAAGCCAACAAACTGGCATACCATTTTCCATGGTTAGGTGGGCTCTCTGGTTTCTGGTCTATTTTCTGTTGTGGGTGGTTTTTTGTTTGTTTGTCTAGTAAACAAATGCATGTTTTTGTTGAGACTATGGTCAGTATCGATATCAGACTTGAACAAAAGGATTTGGAACTGTATTTAGGCCTTAACATTAGAGTGTACATTTCAGCTATCTGTCAGTACCTGGAAGAAGGTTTGGTGCGTAAATTGATCTGATAGATCAATATTTGTGCTCTCAACATAAGGGTTCATGTTTCCTTCTTGAAAATGTGGTGTAGGATGAGCAAGCAGTTGCTAGGTTTTCAGCATGCTGAGTGTTTCTTTGGTGTGTTCAGATTTTTCTTCAGTTTTGTAGGAAGCTGAGTTAGTATGATTTGGCAAGGTGAGGCTTCAGTTATTCTATATGTGACTTTCTGGTTCTTTGGGATGGTAGGTGTTATAATACTCTTGGGAAACTAGTTACACACCTCTTGAATGTATACTCACTGACTGTATTGTACGTTTCTTTAGAGTTGCTATATACCCTGAATTGCATAGTTTTTGCCCCCAAACTTTGCTCTTGTGTGCTGTCATGTGCTTTTAAATCTTCATCTCCTTATTTTGTTACTTATTCCCTACAAACCTACAAATTCCCCATTTTCTTCTTCCTGTTTTCATCTCTAGACTCTTGTCTCTTGCTTCTCATATCATAAGATTACCCCAGACACAACAGTATGTGCTCTATACTCTTAGTCTTTCCTGCAGTGAATCATCTCGTCTTCAACATCAGGAAGGGAAAAATCCCCAAAACATGACTATTCCCAGATTTGCTTCTATCCTTGTGACTATCAGTGAACATCAGTCAGCTGGCATGGAAGATATATTCTTTTAAATATCAGGGCTGATTTATCAGGGATTTTCAGAGAGGAAACTGTGTTTATACATCCTTAATTCCTTATTTAGATCTTGGCCCTCCACTGTCTTAACACCTGGGCACAGGTATGCTCTCTTATTTCAGGATGAACAATTTAGAATATATTTTGGATTATTGTGAGATGGCAATAAAATTGAGTGTAGGAAAAAGAATCAAATCTTTTCCCCCTTTAAGGGCAAATTATTTTATATCTCTGTAATGAAGGAAATGCATATGCATCATGATACAAGATACAGTAATCAAAATAATGCAAGAAAAAAATAGCTGAATCTGTAATTTGTTTTAATGAATTTGCTTTAATATATCACCAATTTGATTACATTCTAGTCACTGAATAAGGAAGTATGTTCTGTGAGGAAAAAAAAAATGCTAGTAGTTTATGTGTAGTACTTTTTAAAAAAATAGCAGCCATCTAGCTTGTGGATTATTATTCCATAGTATTCCATTGGTTTAAGTAATACATTTATTTTTTATTTTCTTTTTTTTTCTTTTTTCCCCAGAAGACTCTAGTGATGAATAGTAGTGAAATAATGATGATCATGATAATAATAATAATAATAACAACAACAAACATAAACAGCCTTAAATTAAGTTAAAAAATCAAGCCAAAAAATATTTGCCTTGGCATATCTGAGAACCTGGAAGCCTGAAACAGGATTAAAATAAATAAATAATATGATTTTGGTAGTATGTATAGACAGCACTGTGTGCAGCCTTTTCTACAATTTTTATTTTCTGCAAAGTCATATGTTTTTAGCTGTGATTGTGGTCTGTGCCAAATGGTTCACCTTGTCTTGCGTAATGAGTATAAACAACTGGTCACTGCACTGACCAATGAAACTAATAAAGATATATGGCACTGTGCTTGCTTAGGGAGTCACATACACAGTCTTAAACTATATGTGACATTTATACCAAAGTAACATGGTTCCAAACTCTCTCACTCTCTGCTTACAAATTCTGAAGAAGAACAAACTATTTGACTGATGGTTTGCTAAATTTAATATGCTTAGCAAGTGAAATTATTGCCTACTCTAATGCTGTGTAATTATTAAGATACACTGCTTTTAAAAATACCAAGTGAATAATATTGATTTAGTGAACTGCTATTTAGAAAAATGCCAGCAAAGGAGGAATATTTTATTTTGGCTGCCTTGGAGCTGTAATGGGTCTATACTGAGATATGCATGTGGAAATAAATTATGCACAAGGTAAACTATTTCATTATACAGTACCCATAATATTAATTAAGCTGTAATTTTACCAACAAAGCTTTAATTTAACAAATAAACAGGAATCATCTGTACTGTTCTTTGAAATATACAACTTTGGGGCTGTAATAAAACATTCAGGAGCACCTGCAATTAATTTTAAAGCAAACAGTGTGACTAGCAACTTTAAAGGGTAATTTTAATTTATAATTTATTTATTTGACTTATACTGGATATAATTACAGTTATAATGCATTATTATTTTCATACAAATGTTAGATCTATCTAGTTTACATTTAAAGTGGGCAGATTGGTGTAATAATAGCATATATATTTTCTACTTTTAACAACAATATGTAAAGTAATAGATACAGATGGACCATTGTCATCCAGAGCAGTTCCAAAGACACTTCAGCTTACATTAAAATAGATGCGTGTATTTTTCCTTTATCAAGACATTTATGCTGTGTTCAGAAGTTCTGTGAATGTCGCATTTATACAGTAAATCTCCTAAACTATTGGTATGCCTGGGTGATATTTGTATTGGAGTATCATGTCTTTACAATTTTACTGGAAATGTTAAAACTAGGTGATTGTGGCTGTCCTGGTTGCCATTTTTAAAAGAAAATTTTCAAGACCATTACACTTTTCAAATTCTATTTATGATTTTTATTTGTATTTTTGTGTAGAGAAATAGAACTGAGAGAAATACTGGTGCAGAAAAAAGGAAGCAATTATATAGGCCTGTTTTGTTTGTGGCTAACAGAATGCTGAAGTGGCAGATTTGCAAATTTGTAAGCGAGAAAAGCTTAGTGTTCATCTTTATCAGCGAAAGTGGTTTCTTGTTAGCTGAGCAGCAAGCTAGAAAGCGACCGATTTTGACAACATAATTTACATCTTTGTATAAAACTATTGCTGGCAGCCGAACTAATTTGCACTGGATTAGGTTGTTTGTCTCTGCTGCTGACTAACCATGCAATCTATCAGGGACCGTTTTCAAATATCACTTTTCAACTGTGCCCTTGAGAGGAGGAATTGATCGGGAATATACAGAGCAAAATTACTCCAATAACTTCATAGAAAAAACAATTACTGAATCATACAGATGTGAATAATTCTGAAAAGCTGAAATAAATGTAATGAATTTAGCTCTGTGTCTATCTTTAACGTACACACCCAATGTATTAACATAAAACACACTTCTGTTTGTTGTTTTCCTGTTACTCTGAACCTGAAGGAAGGTTTGCTGTGCATATTTAGATATTTAAGTGTACTAGCCTTCCCTTTTGTTTGTGAGATTATGTTTTCTCTTTTCTTTCAACCACACTTTGTATTTCCTTTGCATAGAACATACAGGAATGCTCTGTTGTGCAAGTGCAGAATAACTTTGCCAACTTTTCCAGCCAAATTGTTGGTTTGAGTTTGATGGTATGCAACAAAAAGAAGTGCTACCAACATAAATTCATGCATACTTTATCATATATTCTACATACAAACATATCACCAATTTTATAATGGGAAAAATTTATGGTTTTTTTTTTTGTTATGAATGCAGCAGTGTTTTCTTCCTCTCCTCTAAGATTATGGATGATAGAATAATATAATGGAGGAAAAACTGGTTTTGCAACTGATAACCAATCCTTAGTCATTTATAAGATGCTCTAGATTAGCTACCAAACAAAAAGCCATTAAGCACCTATTATTTTAAAGCAGTGGGTACATTTTTCATCACATTTCTCTGATGAATTTTCACTTGTGCATCCTGCTAGAGGTAATTAATTGCTTTCAGTTCAGAGGAGTAATAATGCAATAAATTATGCTGGTATTTCTTGTCAGGGAAGAATCATATTGCTGCTTCCTTACTAAAGCAGGACTAATAATAATCTAGCTGAAGTCACAGACTCCAGAAAGTCCCTGTACCATTAAAATTTATGTAAGGAATCAGAAGACTAACTACTCCATGGAATTACATTAAAAACCTGATTATTCTGTGTAAAACCGGACTCTTGTGTTGATAGCACAAGAAATTGGAAGCTGATGCTATGTCTTCATGTATATTCCTTTTTTTTTTCCTTTGACCTTGGGCATGTTACTTAACCAGCCTTTGGTTCAGTTCCCTACCTGTGAACCAAGGGTGATGTTACTGGCATTCACATAGACCTTAAGGCTTTAGTACATTAACATTTAAGTTGCTTGATAATGAAAGGAACAGGAATCCAGGTAAATTTACTGTTTCATCATTATTGATGAGTACATCTGCTAACATTATTTCTCTGGATTGCATTATTATAAAGAGAATTATTTTAGGTAGTGTCATATAAAAATAGTTACTCAAAATGAAACATAAGTTAAATAATACTGTTGTTTTGGGTAGTGTTTTATCTGAGGAAGAATGGAGAAATGTATTAATACCTAGAAAAAGGAATGTTCCAGATGATAGCTTGAACAGAGGTGCTGTGCAGAGTGACCAATACTTAATGATAATAATGCTTTGTTATCATTAAGGTAGCTTTCAGCCATACTGTGGTTTCCAGGTTTGTATCCTGAGTGGGCAGGTAATATGTAGCATTGAGTGATGTGGCAGCTCTCAGAAAGCAGCCTGGACATGAAAGCTTAGACAGACTATTGTACTTGGAAGTAATCCCCTTCCTGAAGTTGCAGAGAGCTGTAAGGTAGGCAAGCCAAGCAGTTACGAGTAAAGAAATATTAAATTTGCCTCACTGTAAATACAACCTATAGTAATTTTTTTCACCTCTCTACCTTCTTGCATCTAACCATTCTTTACCATTCCCACTTCTTATGTTCTTATTGAAGACATACTGGTTCCCACCTCCATGCCAGGTTAGTTTCTATTGCCTCCTGGCTTTCTCTTCCTTGGCTTACAAATTAACTATTTCTTGGTTTCTTCACTTGATTAATCCAGTTCTCAGTACTGGTTCCTTACTCAAGCTTCCTGAGAGGTCACTTCTTTGTCTGAGCAGGGGGAGAAGAGCTCTATCATCAAAGACTTTGGAAAGTTAATTGTGACTGTTTCTCAGATTCCAGGAGTTGTATGGGTGAGTCTTCTGTGATCTCTTCTAGAGGCTTTGATGTGATGAAACTTTAACAAGGATAGCAAGCATGCTAAACAATTGATGTTTAGTGAAGTTTTAAGAAATACCCATAAATACTGATGAGATTCAATGTCGTTATTTAAAATTACTTGAATAAATTTTAGGAGTTCAAAAGTAATGCCTTAAAGTCTTTGACCGATTGACTGGCTGATGAATGATTTGTCTTTCTGAGCTGTCCTTCTTTCAGGAATTCTCTTTGTTTTACAGATTAATCATCATAGCATCTGATAGTTGGATATCTGAATATTTGAAAGTGCGTTATTTCAGGTTTAGCTAATACAACTAAGGGATACTTTTTAATGTCATTTTGAGCATCACAGTTTTTAAATTGGAAGATACAATATGGATGAAAAGCTTGTGTTACTTTCTTAGGGGGCTCAAGTTATCTGGTATTTTATGACTACAGTGAGAGAAAAGTGATCTAAAAAAATCTCTTCCATAGTGTTATTCCCAGGTTATGTTTGGTTAGTAGCTTGCTGAATTTTTGACTTTGTGCATCTGTCTCTTTTTTTTCTGCCTGAAGGGTTTGGATTGGAGGGAAGGGAGGGAAGAGAAGGCTTGTGGGCTTCTTTTGGAGGGGGAGGCAGGGGATTTATTTTTTGTTGTTGTTGTTGTTCCTGCTCAGTGAGTGTAGTGCTCATGTAAGAAAATGAATTAACTTGCAAGAAACCTAGACCAGAGGTATTGAGAAGTAATTGCCACATTTAGCGTTCAGCTTTTCCAATACTTTAGTTTTGGCCACAGTGTACTCTGATTTGTTCCAGTTTAGGGCCTTTTTTTGCCAAGAATTACCAGATAAGCTGAAGGAGTGGTAGTCTTATAATGAAACCTGAGTGACAGGAAGAGATCTGGCATTTCATTGTCTCTTTCGACCTAAGCAGGGTTTCAGCTTGACCTTCTAGGTTAGAGAAGCTTTTGTACTAAAATTTTTTTCATTTGTGTTGGATCTACTGTTGTGTGCAAAAGTGATAGCTGGTTGAATGGGATTCTTAAGAACTGTGAGGCACAGCTCTGCGGTCCTTTGAGATTTTTTTATTTGCCTGTCTTTTGGGGTTTTGGTGTGGATTTTTTTGGGGAGAGGATGTGTTTGGTTTTTTTAATGAAAGATTATTACTTCTTCAGTGGCAATGATGCCTGTATTTGCTTGCATTTATACAGCTAATATCCTATTTGATTGCAAACTGAGTGGGACATTATGAATTTTAAAAAACCCAACCCTGTAGTGGTTTTTTTTCCTATGTATGATTGCTGAACTTTGTGTACTTCCTCTGCCATCTTTCCATGCAAAATTCAACTCCTGTTTTTCCCACCAAACTGTTACCTACTGACTTTGTTTTAACAATAGGAACTTGCAAGATGAAAGCCTTCAGAACTAACAACGTAAGTCTTCAGCTTCTGTGGAGAGTATCACATTTCCTATGCTAGTGTTCTATGAGAAGAAGGGGAAGTGACCCCAGAGAAAACCAGTTCTCCCTTTTTCTTACATGGGGGTGGGAGTAGTAAACAGTTGCAGTGAGATTCCTACATTGGGTATTGGCAATCTACTTTACTGCAAATGCTTTTATGTTTTCCTTCACACTTCTGCCTCTTGAGCTGTTAAAGGAAATATCACTCTTTGCAGAGTTTAAAGGAAGATATTACCCATACTTGTCAAGATTTTTTTTTCCCCTCTACTAACTCAGAGTTTCACACAGATGCTTGAGTGAAACCCCTTCCTTCCTTCTGCTGCACTGCATCTCGATTGATGCTGTACTGTGTTATATTCAGCAAAGAAGCTGGAGCAGCGTAACTTCAGTCTTAATTGCAGGTCCATCTTCAGATTTCATCATGTTCTTTTGAGTTTAGATATCCGACTCCCCTTTTCATCCTTATTTCCTGGTCTGTAGCTATGGTTGTATCAGTGCTTCTTTGCCTTATATGAGTAATTTGGAATTCCCCTCACCCCAGTTACAGAAAAAAGGTCTTTTAGATCCTTAGGTCTCAACCTCAAGTTGGTAGTGCATAGCATCAACCTTCCTGGTGACAAACTATTCCCTCCTCTCAAGCTGCTACATTGCTGAGGGCAATAGGCATAAAATATTTGTCACAAAGGTGTTATCACTTGGCTGTCTCTGTTATAGGGCTGATGGCATTTTTAAAGGGAGGTAAGACCTTACCCAGCTGTTCCAGTTCTTTGTGTGGTGCAAAGCTTTCCCCTTTCACTACCTCTGAATTAAACAGCTGTTAATAATTTTAACTTTTGAGATACTTATAGCTCTACTTTCAAAGTGGTGACAAGGTGTGGATTTTGAAAAAGTTGCTTTTCCCATTCCATACCAGAGATTAAGCCAGCAAATATTTATACCAGTCTTTCTGGGAGCTCTAGACAGGTATGAATGCCTTTAGGAAATGCTTTGGTAAGAAGGTCTAATCAAAACGAAATAATTTTGAAAACCCAGATCATTGTCAAGTAAAACAATCCAATTGAATACTATTAAAAATTGCTGTTGTCTAGAATGCTTTGTGTGCTCAAAGGGGCACTGCTAGGTTAATTCCTCCTCCTGCTGTCTGTAGTGCATTCTTCACCTGATAACTGATACAGGATATCAGACAGTTTGGCTGGTGTTTGACGGACTTATCCTGTTGCAGTATCATTGAACAGGGGGGAAAAGAAAAAACTTGATTAGCAGTTATTTAGGCACTCTGGACATACAATTTAGATATTTATTTAGTACCTAAAGTATATGTTTTGAGGCAGGGCACAAAAAGTGATTCATCATGGGATAGCGTTTTCTGTTTCTGTAGTACAGACAGTGCAAAAAGAGAGAACTTTTTTTTGCCAACTAGATTTGAAAGTTAATGTTCTGGCCAACTACAAAATTCTGTGACGTGTCAGCCAGAATGCATGCCTCTGTGAAGAGCACTAACTTATCTGTCTGCAGATCATAGGTCTAAATTTTCTTGTAGCTACTAGCAAGGGTTCTCACTAATCATAAAACAAGTCAGGAAAGAATGTGGAGCTGATACTTCAATTGTACCTTTACCTTTGACAGAACATGGTTGCCCTCACTTTATTGATTGATCTCAGATGATTTAGCAAGCCTAGTATTTTCAGTTACCTAGATATTGAATTAATTACTATAATGCTAGGAATCTGGCCAGTTGCTTTTTTACCATTTTTGTAAAATTCAAACATTTTTGTTGGTATGCATTGTTTCTAATTAATGATAAATATCTTTAAACAATGAGATCTGAGTTACCTTGCTCTGTAGAAATAGTCTGTCCTACTTTGCCAGAGTGAGTAAAAGATCATTTTTTTCAGGAAATAAATCTATTCTGTGAGTGCTCATTTTAAAACTTAGGCTGAGTATTGTCCCTGGAGTATGGAACTTACTGAAAGGAGAAATATTCCTGGTTGCCAAAGCTTTCATTTTCTGAACATGATAAAATTAGATGGTGCTCTAATTGAGGAGTCTGTCTCTTCCCTTTCTCTCCCACAGTCTTACTAAGGTGCATATCAAGCTTCAAGCCTAATCTAGTGTTGTGAAAGTCAAGCAGGTATGCAGTTAGCAAAGCTATGAGAAGCCTAACATCTGTGGGAAAAATCTAGGTGAAGATCGTGTAATAATTTTGAAAAATGTCATGTTTGATGGATATTTACATTGAATAGGCAAAACCCAAGCTTTCTTGGTGTCTTCTGTGCTGCAGAGTGCATAGAACTTGTGAGATCCTGAGCTGCATGGAACCCTCTCCTGTGGCTAAAGTGAAGGACGATACTTCACACTGGCAAAATGACAGCCTTACGCAACGCTCTTGTGCTTGATGCCCAACGCCGAAGTTCAAAGATGCACAAGATCAAAAGGCTCCTGGGTCTTTTTCCTTTCTTCTTTATCAGCCACCGTTGGTTTTTCTGGTGATGAGGGCTTCTTTGAGATGCTCTTTTTCCATGATGCTGAAGGGGTTGGCTAGAACTTGGTCTTACTTGGCCAGAGTGGCTAGCCAAAGGCTTCCTACCGCTAGCCAGCTCTGTCTCAACACTGACCTTACTGTAGTCAAGATCCCTTTGCCAGGCTGGTTGTTGCTAATTCTCTGCCAGCAATTGTATCAAATTCTTATTCTGACAAAGTGGGTTCTTTAATGTTGTTGTTTATGCAGACAAATAGTTAAAATTTCACATCTAAAAGATTAAATATTGTAATTGCATAATTAGAAAAAATGTTACGTGATTTAATGTAGCATTTTTCTATTTATATAAGTGACAACTAACGGTTTCTTTTTTCTCCTAGCTTAAGAAAGATTCTTCAACTTTGTAATTTTAAAACATTTTCTCCTACACATGTCATTGTTCTTTTTAATAGGATCTGCCAGAACAACTCTGAGCAAAAGCTCTGCATTTTCACATTATTATCTCATTGTCTATCCCTAGTGTTATAGCCTTACTGTGACTTCCTAACTAATCAGCTATTTCAACTTTCATTCCATAAGCTTTATGTCTGAGTGTAATTAAATGAGCATTAAGTCCTTTTTTTACTAGCAAAGCCTGAAAGTTCTGATATTACAGTAATAAGTGTGAAGTGAATTTTGAATGGCATTTATATCCTTTCATGGGCTCTAAATGTTTGATTTGCATAACTAGTTAAAATGATATCAGAGCAGCATATTGATTTAATTCCATCTCAGAAAACTGTTAATTAATAATGATAATAAATGTGTCAGTCCTTTATTATCTGCTTTGAATTGGTGATGATGTCTATATTAATACTACTTCAGTAATAGACCTCTGCTGGCTATTGTTGGCAAAGCTTTGACGGCTTGAATAACTAGCAATCAGAATTTATAAAATTTATTACAGATCAGATTTAAAAGAATAGTCATTTTATCACGTGTAATTTTATTAACACCTACTACTTAACATTTTATTTAAATAAATCATTAAAAACTGAAACTGGCAAGGCTTTTGAACAAAGAAGAGGTTTTAATTTCTTAAACTTTTTTGTCTCCTTGCAAGTTAGATTTTAATGAGTGAACACGCTGCCTGCATGTATAGGAGATAAATGAAAGAGCAATGTATACTTCAGTTTTCCTTAACACTTCAACACGAATATCTTATTAAAAACCCCTAAATATACCTAGAGGTACTTTGTAGAAGAGGTGCTTGGGCAGTAGAGGTTTTCTTTTTGTTGCCATTGTTTTGCTTTATGTTCTTTCTCATTTTGTTGTGATCTGGGTTACTTTGACTCCTTATTTCAGAATGAAATTTGATTATCTTCTATTCGTTTTTCTGCTATCACTGTTAAAACAGAATTGGTTAAAGGTCTTTCACTCTTCCCTTTTGGAGACTGGCAAAACAGTCCTTTATTCATGCTACGCAAGATTGGATTTTGGTTCCTTTTTTAACAAGGAACATTATCTTCTGCCAAAAGCTGACTACTTTCCTTTCTAGCCACTTGTAATGCAGTTCCATAAAGTAGTGTGGTGCTGAATATGAGGACAGTTTATGTTCTGTACATTCTTTGTTTAGATGAGGAAATATCTAGGAAGCGAGGTGTTGGATTTGGTTTGTATGGACCCTTAATATATGTCTTGATTCAACTTTTTTCAAAAAATGTATCTTCTCTCTTAACTTGTGTTACTTCACTGAGGCTGAATATTTGGGCTCTTGAATTTTTATGTATGTGTTAGTCTGTACTTAAAACTGTCTCATCTGAAAGCATTAGGGCTAAAAACTAGAGCAGCAATTCAGCTGCCAATAAAACTTAGTCAGCAATACCCAATTAAAGACTTGCCTGCCAGGTTTAATACTGTGCTTGCAATTTTAATCACAATAATTTAATTCTTATGTATCTGAAATGTTTGATTTCTTACAATGGTTTTGAAAATTCAGGGGTTAATGACTTTTTCCTGTAGAGAGCTATAGCTGATTAGTATGAGTAGCCCTAAGGACAGAAGAGTAGGGAGTAACAAAATAATGGCATACTTATAGTCTTCTAAACATGGCATTTCTCGAAGTTAACTTCATTCAGTTTTGTGTGGACAGTGGCAAACTTGCTCTGATGTGATCAAACTGTATGAAAATGGACCTGAGCTTAGAAATTCTGTTGAGAGGA
>NW_010197396.1:0-7771 GCF_000695765.1 Mesitornis unicolor | reverse complement strand
TGTTATGAGTAACATCAAACTTCTAGAGACTTTTATTTTTGTTTGCACAACTGTGATGATAGCTGTGACAACAAAACTATCTTTTTTTGTTTCCTTACAGTGATAGTGTATGGCTGTCAAGAGATGCATATGAAAAAGGAGGGGGTTTAATATTAAAATTTTTAATTTTACCAATGAAATTATTTGTGTTTCTAGGAAAACACTACTGGAAATACATTGCTTTCTAACAATTCTTGCTTACCGATTGAGCTATGTTTAGAAAAGTGTTGATCTGATTTTACACAATAAGTTTAATCAGACTTCATATCTAAAGTTTAAATAGTGCTGTAGTGCATAATGATGACTTAAATGAAAATATTATATCTCTCTTTAAAAGGATTGGCAGGAAAGCATTGTTTGAGTGGTAGATGCTTTGAGTGCCTACTAATAAATGCAGATTTTGGAAAAGACCCACCAGTCTCCTACACTGTGTTTCAAGTACCGAGATCCCAGTTTATCCCTGTGACAGATGGTGAGTATATCTCGCTTGGATGTCTTGCTCTTCATGTTAAGAAGCTCTGATCTGTTCTTCAGTGTTCCAGGAAGACGACATCATATGTCCATCTTTGTCAGTTCACATTCATTCACCCTTGATCCACTGCTGATTTAAAGTTTCTCGCTCCCCAAAGAATGGGAATATGGTCCGCATCCACTAAATGCTTTGGCAACCTGGTTTTCATGGGTTTGATAATTTTAATTTAATTCCTTTTTCTGAAAGCCTTGCTCAAAAGTTTGTTAGCCTTTGAAGCTGGGAGAGAGACTGTGTGGAAGTCTAAGAATAGAGGCAAAATGTTGTGTTATGTTTCCTTTGTCAGTGGGTTGCCCTTTATGTATTTTCCTAAGTTCCTGACAAGATGATGTATTTTGAGATGAATAGCCATCAGTTACATTTAGAAATGTCTTTTCTCTTTCTGTAGTGCTTTTATAAATGACAGTGATCTTAAGCAGTATAACCAGGTCTCCATATGCTCTTTATAGAAATTATTAACTAATTTTACGGAATTCGTCTTTGCTGTATTTGTTTGAGGTAATGTTAAGCAGAGACCACTGCAGCAGCCTGTTCTAATGAGACACAGAGAACGTTATTGGCAATTGAAACTTTATAAAGGTAATAGAAGGGGTTTAAATATCCATGCTGGAGTTTATCCAGAACTTTGGAGTTAAAATATCTTCTGGTTTGGTTTTTGGGTTTTTTTTCTGGTATTCTGTAGTTTTCTTTGTTTTGTTTTGTTTGGTTTGAATGCCAGTATTAGACACTTTATAGCTACAAGCACCAAGAATTTTGATTTATTGAATTATGGTTTTTTTTTTCTTTACTTTCCATTTCTGCTAAATTTTAACAACCATGCTCTCACAATGTTGATCTAAGCTGGGTGAGGAGGCACAGCCAGACAGTGCTTTGCCTGATAAATGATTTTAACTTGCACTTTAATAAAAAAGAAAAGCTGCATAAAACACCCCTCCCCCCCCTCCCCCCTGCCGGTCATCATCTGTCCCCTCCCTGGTTTTATGTGCACATGGAAATATATTTATGGTTTTCTCTACTGGCATAAATCAGATGTAGGTGACAATATATCCAAATAACCTCTTTGATGCACGGTTTTTGTTAATAATTATGTGCTGCTAATAATTAACAGGTGTGTGAAAAAATGAATTAGTAATGAGAAGAGAGTTTGTAAGCCGTCTGTTATCATCCCTTGACAAATGCAAGCAAGGGCATAAGCTGAATACAAAGGCCCTTGATTATAGTTTAATGGGATTTGATAAGTTAACCCCTTTTGTCACATAATGATGCTGTGCTTTTGTTGTGGGAAGTTTACTGTCTGATAGCAACAGCAAGAAAATAGTCAGTAAAATATCCAGAGTATCTGGGACTTAAGATTTCGAACTCTGTTTCCAAAGTGGCTTGGGAAGTTTTGAAAATTCTGTGCAGTGATCATTCAGTGGTTATTGAAACAGAAACTTTTATGGTCTCTGCCTCAAATTATGGGAGCAAGTGGATCCATTAACTGTCTGAGATATTCCCTGAATTTCAGTTCTTCAGACAATGAATGCTTGCAACCATCTGCAAAAGACACTTGTGCCAGGGAAGCTCGAGGTTTCACAAGTGGCAATTTTGATCTCTCACACATGAAAACTATGACAGAAAGTGTGATCTTGATTCTGGTGTGGCCTCCTACAAATGCTCAGAAACTTCTTGTCTTTTGGGGGCCTGGTTTAACTGTGTGCTTCTGACCAGTTGCTGTTCATGGATAAAGTTAACAGACAAATGATGAAAGTTGGATAATTTCAAATTTTTATCTAAAACCAAAAAAGCCTGTTCCTTTTTCCTTGGATAATTTTGTCAAACCTTTGTTTTCTTTTGGGTTGTCTAATATTTTTTTTAATTATTATTTTATGATGCTTTAGTCCGCTGTTTTTCTAAGGCCTTTCTCTTTCTGTTCTATTGGCTTCAGTTTTCAAAAGGCCTATTTGCCTTTAAATGCATGGTGTATGTGTGAAGTATTTGATATGATGTGTGAAGTATCTGACTTCAGAACTTGAAATTAAGATATTAAATTTATGATGGAAGAATATCTGAAAAACATTATATTGTGCTTGTGACAGTTGGCTGGCTTGAAAAATGTAATACACTCTATGTAAAAAGAGATCTGGAACTGCAAAGCTGGATGACTGCAGGCGCTTCTATTCAGTATTTAAAATGTGCTCAATTTTGTGTTCAGAGACAATAAAAAAACTGTGCTGTTGCTGCTATTCCTATATTGTCATGTTTGCTGGCAATAATAGATACGTAAAACATTGGGGATGTGATTTACAATGAGAGGACAAAAAGCTTAGAGGGTTTTTGAAACTGAGACTTGAATATTTAGAGAGAACTAAAGTCTGCCAAAACTTAGTTTGGGACTATTGATTTTGAGATGCGGTTTTAGGAGAGATCTGCCAGTTTTCTGAGCAGTAGCTTTGTGTTGAGTCAACAGCATCTTTCAGGAAGAGTCTGGAGAAAAAGATCTTGTGTTTTTAAATTCTTCAGAAGAAGGTTGCACTTGAAGAGTCTCAAGTGCTGATTAAATTTTCAGTGTTTCTCCTGTTTCCTTTGTAAGCAGTTCAGCAGAAGGTCACCTGTGATTTGATTCATGGCATGCCAGTCAACGGGATATTACTGTTTTATTCTAAAGATGATGTGCTGCTTATTTGGGTGCTAGAGGATATTAGACAAGATCAACATAGTACCTGAAATAGGTGACTGCAGTGCTTGGAAGAAATGACCTGGTACTTTCCCTGCATGAACTCTTCAGATGTGTGGGAGAGCCTTCCTAGCTAATGAAGCTCACAGGTCTGACACCAACCCATTCTGACCTAAAGACAGGTTTTTTTTTCCATCTTCATGTAACATGGAAGTTGTGTTCTGTAATACACTGTGTTAACACTCAGCTTTTTTGAGAATAGATAACTTTTCAGAAAAGTAAGTGTTCTTTGGAGATTTGCGAGCTTTTCTCTTTTGTCATTTGACGGCTGGATCTGACTCTCTTGCTTCCAGCAGTGTTTGCAATTTGGCATTCGTACATTCGTGTTAGTTAACAGAAGGGAGTTCCAAGCTGCTTGGCTTGAAACTCATGCATGTTTGTCATCTTTGTTCTTTTTTTGGAGTATAGATTTCTTTGATCCTTTTGGGGATGAAGAATCTGCCTAACTCATTTGCTTCCCCAAACTGAGAGACATAACATTGCTCAAAACTGCATTGCAGTTGGTGCTGTTGGAAACAGTCACTTTGTCTTTTTTCAGTAAAGTGGCATGATCTCCAGAAAGTGATAAAAGCTCATACTGACCTTTAGCTGGGCCTGCAGGACCACACTGCCCACTGGGAAATTTGATCACTCTCCATAGTCGCTTGTTGCATAGACTGAACCATAGTTTTTTGCATCTGTCTACAAATTAGGTTGCTTTGGTTGCAGCAACGTGATGGTTACTGTTGGCAGTACTTGGAGGTGATCATATTTTACAGTTTTGAAATTGCAAAGTTAGTTGGGAAACTGTGTGTTGCTAATCTCTTTGGATGACTCTGAATGCTCTCCAAGAACTCCCCGTATAGGTAATGTACCAAACATGCTCAAACCGACTTGAGGTCAGTATCAAAACAAATGCTCACAGTTGCAGTTTGCTGTGTTTGTATAATATATGTAGTGAATGTCTGCTCTTCAGCCTTTTATTACCACTGCTTGTGCACAGTGAACTAAAATATCCTTCTCTTTATCTTCAATTCTGCATTTCCCTTTTTAATAAACAACTTCCCGAAGGGGAGCCTTGCATTTGTTAACTAGTGTTCAGTGACTGGTACGTCAGCTCAGCTGTGCAACATGCCAACACTAACTGCTCCTAAATAACATCTATTTGCATAGTGCATTGAGAGCTGTGAACTCTCCTCTCATTAAGTGTGTGAGAACTCTCGCTCAACCAGAAACACTAAAAATTGAACTGCGCTCCTGTGGGGTTTTTCTACTGTGAGCCCTTCCAGTGTATTATACCACGGTGACACTTTCTGGGGTGACTGATACAATAACGTTGCAATGAAGGAAAGGAGTAATCTAAAGGGATTGCATGCTTTGGCTTCCCATTTAAACTGTTTCATATGCTTTCCCCCTTACTCTGTCCTGTTATACATGTCTTGATGTGGGAACCTAATATTTTTGGTGATATTTCAACAATAATCAGTTAATGCTGGAGTAGGGAGGAAATGAATAATCTATTGAAAACACCCCATTGCCAAATTCTGCACTATTGGACTTCAGTTTGGCAGTTCTTTATGTGAAATTATGTAGTGATGTCCAGCAATATTTTATTGCAAGTTATGTTTTGTAATACTTGAGCAATATATAACTGTGATCAATGTTGTGACCTCAGGGAAATTGCTTATATAATTACAGAAAGTTTACAGTAGTAAGACAAGGAATGGGTGAAAATACATCACTGTAAAATATAAATATGTTTAAATTACATTTAGGATTTGGAATAGTTCCTTGCTTGTGTTTTACAGAGTAATCTGTGATTTAAATCAGGTTTAGTTGTGGGTTTTTTTTCTAAATTGGGTATTATAAATCAAGAGTAGTTGCCGCATATAGCACACAAGAGGATTTCTTATACATTTTAATGTTGCATAAGTAAGAAATACCAGTAGTTCAGCAGTAAAATTGCAAATGTAAGCAAAAGTGAAGATTTTTCTAAATTTAACTAGGTTGCATTTGTTTAGTAAACTCTAGCTATAATTTACTGTTTTATTGCATTTGCTGTTGAGAACTTGCTAGCTTTAAAAGAAGGGGTGGAATAAAGGAAGCAGCTATGTTATAATTGCTCTGGAACTGGGGAAAGTAGATAGAAGAGGCAAAAGTACTAAACAGTCTGCGCACAATAGGTTAAAGAAAAGAAAATAAATCTTGGTAAGGTAATATACTTCTGCAGAAGTGTTTGAGACTAAGGAACGTTTAGCTATGTGCATTTTGTATTTGTGGGACAGTATAGTTGCTAGTAAAAACATCAAGCTCAAGATTAGTAGTTATGCCCTCTTAAGACTTTGGAGGCACAAAAGATAAGAGGCAGGTTTTCTTATTAGTAAGTTTCAATATGTAAAAAATAGAAATTCAGGTAGTTATGCTTTAAAACACAATGGACACATTTGTTTAGGAGGTTTAAAACTTGATTCGAATTTGCTCTCTAGTTCTGTCTGTGCATACTTTATCTCTGGCTAGATTTCTATATCTCTCTCGGTCCGTTAATATAAAACCTGGCTTAGTTTAACTGTGGTTTGAAAGAAGTGAACGCTGGGATTGGGCTGGATGATGTTGATTAATAGGTGTGTGAGGGTGAAAGACTCCAGGGCCAAGCAGTAGGTCCATCTTGGTGGCATCTGATGTTGATTGGCTTTGTCCTGCGCGGCTGCGCTGGAAGAGCGGACATTAAGATTAAGTGATGCTGTCGTGTTGAGGAGCGCTGCACTGCATCATTCTGGGAAGAGACAGCTGTGGTGGTTAATCCTTCATCACCAAGGGAGTGCTGCCAGCAGAAAGATATACAGCCGAAGATAACCCTCCATAACTTGTGCTAAAGATCAGAAAACTTTGAATTCACATCCATCTGCTTAGTCTGGGGTGAAGATGAAAGATAGGCAGAATAGGAAATAAAAAAACCTCCTGTGGGATTAATCTTAGACACAGTATGCAGCACATGGTGAAAAGAGAGGAGCTAAATTTTTACATGTGTCTTAAAAGAACTGGATCATTCAGAATCCAGAAATTTAATTTTATTTCAATTGCTGTAATTTTTATAGTCATGATGCTTATTTAATATGTACACCACATCTTACCTGGAAGCTGTTCAAAGGTGCTGGTGTTCATAGCGTAAGGTTTTAAAAGAGACAAGTGTCTGTTAATACTGCACTTCTAATTAACTGATGCACAGGAGTGGATGACAATGGAGCTTTTAGCATTATCTGTGGTAGAGAACTTTGTTACTTACTTTTATACTTAGCAGGTCAATTGCAAATTATTATACATCAGATGAGAACATATTCTGTCTTGAGTGGTTGTGAACAGAGGCAGCTATTTTGTTATGCATAATTTATTAATGCAAAGTAAGAACGATTACAAAGACTGGCTCAAGTTGTCATCTTTGGAAATTAATTGATATGAAAGAATAAAATAGCCAAGTGGAAAAAAATATACAAATGTATTGCTTTGGAGGGTGTCTTCTAAGCAATAACAAAATTAAGAAAATACAGTTCAATGGCAGTAGTTAGTGATAATAATTTGAGACATTTATCCATTATTTTAATGTAGACTGTTGTTTTAACATGCATTTCAAACCTTAAAATAATATTTTAAAAAAGTTTTATATTGAATGGTGGAGAAAAGGGGACAATGAACTTTTTGTTATTACCATGTTGATAGGTATTGCTGTGAGGAAAATGGATTATTTTTTTAAGCAGATGGTGGTTGAGTGGAGGTGGAAATAGAAAACCTCCTCGTTACAGCCTTGGTGCACAGAGGAGTGGAACGTCAGTGATGAGAAGGAGCAGAGCTCACCGAGCCTGGCCTCAGGTCTGCTTCTGCATCAGCTGGTGTTTTGCAATGAGTGGTTTGGTGAACCTCATGTTGTCTATGTAATGTCTGCTTGCTATAGGTTGTCTATAGGAACAATGGAAATAGTAGTTACTCAGGTGGTATCAAGGCTTAGTTATTGTTAATAAAGCCCTTTAATAGAATCCCTTCACAAAAATATAGACGCTTAGACTTACTGTTCCAGAAACACAGGTTTCTCTTCCACCTGGGCATAGTGAAGCTATAGGAAAGTCTTCTAGTCTTGGTGCCTAAACACTTAGTACCTGGGGCAGATTATCTGCCTTAACTCATAATGAAATGGATTCTCAGTCAATGTCCATGGAAATTAGGCATCTGAATGCTTGAAAAGTTTGGCTCAAAGGGCTCAGTGCTCTTGCAGGATGGTATTTCAAATGTTGAAATTACTGCTGCACCACACTTTGTATGGAGGCTGGAAGTTGTTAGCACTATTAGAGTACTGATAAAGAACATGTTTTCATATGGGCTTTTGAAAATCCTCCCTCTACTCAACATGTCAGATCCTTGTACTACTAGGTACTGGTGTCTTACAGTGTTCAGTGTGATACTTAGTTGCATTTTGGTGGTGGATTAATGTCGTAGTTTAGGGCTGGGCCGGCCACTAA
>NW_010197395.1:78312-84097 GCF_000695765.1 Mesitornis unicolor | reverse complement strand
AAAACCCCTCACAGAAAACCCAATACACAGGATAAGACTGATTTATGTAAAATGACAATATAGGCTTACGGGCCAGGTATGCTGTGAAGAGAACGGGCAAGAGCAGGAAAAAGTGAATAATATCCTTTTCTACCCATATCTGTACTTGTGCTATGTACCAAGAAGCAGGTTTTGGCAGAATCTGATTCCTAGCTGGTAGGCGAGAGGGCTGTTTTGGTTCAGATAAAAGGACCTGGAAATTTTAGAATGTCTCAATGTAAGTAATAAAGAAAAAAAAAACCAGAAAAAAATAATGGCTAAATCAAGAGCTGCCAATAAAAGTCAGTGGGGTTTTATGCTCGGTTTCCTGGTTACAAAGATGCATCACCAGCAGCACCTTTAATACAGTATAGCATTGCTGAAGGGACTGTGCTGTCTTGCCTGCACCCAACTCAAAACAGAATAACACAAACATTAAAATGCAGTGGTCTAGCTCTGATGACTCTTTATTTGACTTTCAGCAGCTGGCCCATTCCCACATCACACAGATGCCCCAAGAAGAGCTTGGCAAACACTGATTACCCACAGCAGCGAAGCAGGATCAGGGCAAGCGTTTCCAGCACCAAAATTACAAACGTGCTCCAAAAATTGTATTTGCCTTTAGAGGGCACAATGCAGGGAAGAAAGTGTGAGGAGCATTGGGAAGATGCAGCCTTTACCCTTGCAATCTTGTCCCTTCTGCTTGCAAAACAAGTAAGCTTTGGCTGTATCATTGCCTCTTTGATTGTCTAAGGTTGGTTGCTGGCAAGCTGTCCAAAGTCCATCATGTTCCTTGCTCAACCTGATCTTGGCCACAGCCCCATCCTGAAGCTGCAGGAAAGAGGAGGTGGGGGCATGGTGAGACAGACCTGTTCGTGACAGCATCCTGCCCAAGCTTCAGAAGAGATGGTAGAAGAGAGGAGTCTGAGATCCAGCATCATCATCTTTCTCTCCCACCGTATGTGGGAGTTCACCTGAAGTTCACATCTGACTTCAATGTGAAGTTGGAGCCGATGTGTGGGCTCATATCCATCGCATCCTCTGGCTGTAATGAATTTAGCGGGGGTGCTCATTTTGATGGAGGAAGATCACAGAGATCTGCTAGCAGAAACTGAGCAGCAGGGACGTCTCCAGGCAGAGACAGGAAGGAGGAGGAGGTGTTTTAGGTAGCACCACACACGTGGGTGTGAAACACATTGATTTTTCCAACCCTAAATTGTAATGCACATATTTCAGTTATAACTCCCTGATCTCACCTAAACTAAAGCCATTAAAAGAGACTTGTTCTTGTTGAAATGTTTTTAAAATAAGAGTTTCTATCTGTTTCTTAAGTTTTTTTGCTCTCCGAGTCACAGCAGTGGGATGAGCTTTTACAAACTACACAAACAAGCACTTGTGAACCCTAAGCGAGGATTGAAGATGAGTTTATAACCTACATTGCAGGCAGATTTGAGCTTACTTTGACAAAGCTGAACCAAACAGGAACAGAAGTGCCGTGGCCAGTCTCACACTGCCAGCAATGCAGGGTGAACAGGGGCTGCACACCAGAAATGCAGCAAACTTCTCCCCAAATGCTGTGCAAAGCTCCCTTTAAGCTGCATGCAAGGAACACAGGACCCAAAACTGTTTCACATTCCCTCCTCCCATCTGAATGGATGACCTGGGTTGCTTTTCTCTGCCACCATCCCCACGAGACAACACAGCGAGCCTGTTAGCTGTAAAGGCACTCAGGGTTATTAGGTTTTGCATCAATCTCTGCAAAGCTGGCTTTAATCAACACTCTTCTGCCAGCTCTGCAGAGCATTCCCTGTTGTATCAGGATGGCAAAAAAAGAAAGAAAGAAGCAAGCAGAACCTGCAGCCGTCAACATGGTCTTCATAGTTGTTTGTGTGCTCTGGCTGTCTGGCCTGAAACATGTATACAGACCACGTCCTAAGTGCTCCGATAAGATTGGGGTTCCAGAATGTGTTGTCCTGAGAACGCTCGCTGCTGTTTATCTCTGAGCTGAAAAACTTTCCAAAGTTTCCCGGCCATCAGCCCTGACACCCCGATTCAGACCAGATGACAGGCAGATGCGATACCGAACAGCTTTCGTGCCTCGGGGCGATACCGAAGTGGCTGAGAAACCAAAAGCTTGGAGCAAGCTGTTGAGTTGCGCCTGCTGACATGGTGGTGGCTGTTGAAACCTGCCACCGCCGCTCTTCTGGCGTCCTGTGAAAAGCGTGGGATTTGTCCCCTCCCGAGACACAGGGCGCACCTCATCCTCCTGCGGCCACCGGTCAACCCCATCCTCCCTTCTCTTCTCTTCCAGGCTGTTGTATGCAGCTTATGCGTGAACTTATGCAGCGTCGGCTTACGAGCACATATATTGCTCCAGCACAGATGTGTTTAATGTGATGGATGTGGGAAAGATGCCAGAGGCCTTCAGTGTGGGCATCTGTGTTCTTTAAAGCATAGGCGCGCTGAAGTGGCAGTGGGTAGAGGCTATTTTAAATCTGAGGGGATTGACATCGAGTTGTGCCTATTTTTCATCAATGCACAGGATAGGGAAATGCTGAGCAACCTCCCGGCAGGACACTCACTGTTGTGCTCCCAAAACCACCTGCCCACAGCCTGTCTGTCTCTAATTTGCTGACATTATCTCAATTTATTAGATGTAGATTAGAAGTCATGTATATGGAAAAATAATTTCTGGATTTATTTTTCAATTTTTTTCAGCCAAAAAAAATCTACTAAGAGTAAAATTTAATCTTCTTACTATATACCTCCCTACAAATCGTTACATACTCAGTGGGGTGTTAATGGCTTAATTACTTAATGTTTATAAAGCACTTCTTGTAGCCTTGCATGAAAGATGCTGTAGAAGCACAAACTCACAATATTTTCACTACCTAGTTAAGATCAAGAAACCTATAGGAAAGAGATTTATTTATGTAATTTAAGCAGTTTATAACCATTCCAGAGCTTGCAAAAACTTGGAGGGGAAATCAGACTGACTGCTGCTCCAGCTACCAGCTGCTGACAGTCCTTGAGTTTTCTGGTAACTCATATCCTACGGGAAGAGAAGGTATTTTCTACGAGAAGCCAGTGTTTTTTAATCCTGTGCAGTCGGCAGGGTGGTGAAACGTGCTTGGCACCAGGGCTGCCTGCAGAGCCCCACAGTTTGAATTCCAGACACCAGCAGAACTAGAGAAACCGTGTGGAAACCCTGGAGTTAGGCACTATTTCTGGAAGTCCTCCTCATCAAACAAGATAGAAATAGCAGTAAATGCCCCAGATCCTTTGCTAGAGGATTAACAACCAGGACCCATCAGATCTAGTTCCCACCTATGCAGATATGACTCTGAAGTAAAGGTCTACATGGAGTTATTTGCTTTCTTTCCATTCGCGTCTCTGATGTTCATTAGTAGCAGCAATTTTAATTGGTGATTTGCATGCTTTTTTGATCCAGAGCAAACACGGAGACATGGATTTTCCCCCATGCGTGCAGCTTTGTTCCCTGTTTTGCAGTTTTTAATTCTCTAATCCTCTTCCCAGCTGAGCTGGGCATCTGGCTTGTGCCACCAACATGCAGCCAATTTCAGACAGAAGTGGGCAAAAAGCCTCTATTTTGGAGAAATAGCTGTCACTTCTCAGGAAAGAAATCTTGGAGCTGGAACAGGCATTCTAAGAAAATGTCAACTTGAAAGGTGGCCGTGGGCAGAAAAACAAACTTAGGCATTACTGGGAGAGATATCAGTGTGATGCTCCATATATGTGGGGTTCCCCTTGCCCAAAAGATGCTGCCGAGTTGGTGCAGAGAAGGGTGACAGGCAAGATCAAAGGTATGAAACAGCTCCCTTTTGGGAAGGATTTGATAGACTGGGACTCTTCTGCCTGCAGGGCAGATAAACTGAAGGAGGATGTGATAGAGGTGTATAAAATCATGTCTGGCCTGGAAAAAATGAATAAGGAGACTCCAACTCCTCTGATCCAAAAACTAGGGAGGTGTCAAATAAACCAGCAAGTGGGGGGGGTGAGAAAGATATAAAATTAGACATTCTGCACCCTCTGTGTACTTCAGCTTCGGAGCTTGGACCATGGGATGCTGTAGATACAACGGTATTTTACATGGATTCAAAAAGCAATGGTGCTCTACCCTGATCTTGCTCATGGGGAAGGTGAGACATTGAGCAAGACAGATCTCTGGTTTGGCACAATATGGGGATTTTTACGTTTCTGTTATGCAACATTTATTTGCCAAAACCGAGCAGTTTCCTGTTAGTATCTCAAGATGCCAGCTCTGTTTTGACACAACAGGGGCAAACCCAAGACACAGCATAGGGAGCGATCTCTGCCTGCTTGAGCAGTTCCTCTGTGATGCTGCTCACCCAGCCACGTAAGGAGCCTCTTTCACATGGGCAAGCAGCACAACTCCAGCTATGCTTCTACTGCTTCTTCTGTATTATCTCTGTAAGGTTTTCTGCAAAGAAGTTGAGCCACAAAATATTATTTAACCATTTTTCAGACTGCATTTCTTCAGCTCTGCAGCCCTGTAAGATGCTGTTCCCTCCATGCTATGGGTATGGGTGCAGAAACAAGACCTCTTCCAGTTGCAGGGAGAGCCCTAAGTTCAGTGCCAGCTCATGTTAAGATCTCTCCTATTCAAACTCTGTAGATGACCAGAAAATTTAACCACAGGTACAGTCTTAAAATACCTTTTTAATACACAACCTCTGGGACTTAAGAGCGCCCATTGAGACCTGGTCACAGGCTGGAGCTGAACACCAATTTTCTGTATCCTGTTTCCTTTCCTAAAAAAATAGCATCTCCTTGTTTTTGATTTTATGATTATATTAAGGCACATCCTTCATCCTTTATATGAGGACATTAAAAAATTCTCACTGATTTACTGCCTGACTCTATTCCTTTTAAAGTCACTTACAAAACTTGAGGTCACCGATTTCTCCTTGATGGTGTCCAGTTACCATTTTCTTCTCTCTTCCTTCAAGTACAGTTCCATTTCGCTGGATTTCTAAAATGTAGTCATGGGATGACTCTGATCTTGCTCTTAGCTCAGTCCATATAAATTTGAAAAATCACTTTTGCCTTTGATCCAGGTTGCCAGTGTGAAGAATCTGTCTCTGATGTGTGGACAAGGGATACAATCAAAAAAAAAGAAAAGCTGGTATAGTTCCAAATCCAAAGTTATCCGCAGACCTTAGTCTCTTGGTTCACTACAGAAATCATGTGCAGATCCACATGTGTCTCCAGCATTAGCGAAATTTGGAGCCATCTAATGCTCTGCTTTTAGTGTAGACAAAATGCAACAGCAAAACAAACTTATTCAATCTCCTATTTATTGTTTTTATTATATATGTTCTGTCATCTCTCCTTCACTGACTGTGTTTTCACTCTTTCGTAGCAAAGGCCTTTCAAACATTACAGTGCCAGCATCGCTTCTAATCCACTGTTGTTTCAGCCCTATGTATCTCTGGATACACTGGGATAGCACTGGGCTTGGATAATAAAATAAACCCTTGGGTTCTGAAGCCACTTTTTAGTTTATCACTTTCTTATTTGGAGATCATTTAGGGCTCCCCCTTCAGCTTTGAAATTACGGCCTCTATATCTGCAGCTATTTTGTCCCTCAAAACACCTTGTCACTGAATTATTTCATGTAGGAACTTTCTTATAACTTATCTCCTCCTCTGACTTGTTCGCACTTAAAGGTCACAATCCTCTGCCTCTGATATCACCAGTTCTCACTGCAGAAAGGGTCGGAGCC
>NW_010197395.1:54180-78281 GCF_000695765.1 Mesitornis unicolor | reverse complement strand
AATTTGAGGAGGAGGAGACAAAGGACTCCAGGACAAAAGCATCTTTTTTTTTCAGATAAATTGTGGGCCGCTGGAGAGCACAGAAAAGGGGACATCATGAAGACATGAGGGCGTCAGTTTGCAGCTTCGGATGTTGCCAGCCACAGCTCACAACTGAACACAGACATGTACCCCACCTATGTGGTCTTTGCTGCCCATCTCCTCATTTTTGAGCAATGTGTTATTCAGAAAACACTTCACTTGGCTGGCAGCCCCTATCCTGTCTACCTGACACCAAGATGCTCTGTAATGGGCCTTTTAAATGCAGCCTGAAAAGTGTTCAACTGAGTATCTGTACTTATGTGAGGAGGCCAAGACAGGAGTGAAGTCAAAACACAGGCATCTTGTCATTAAACTGAATATACCCCCTAAAAAAACCTAAAAAGGTTTCACATCTCTGAGCTGGATTATTTTAGGATACAAACTAGAACGGAAAGATCTCTTAGACAAAGAAATGGGGACTTACTGGGTGAGATAAAGGGAGGTAAAAAGAGGTTGGGGGTGGACTTGATTAACGCTTCGGTCCTTGAAGGCCTTTCAGCTGCTCAGGCCCAGGTGTGATCAACTACATCCACAAGTCCTATTCTGAGGGCAAAACCAACTAGAAAAGCTCCCTATGTGCAGATTGAGACTGGAATCCAACACACATGAGGGACAAGTTAATTTTGCCTCTGATAAAAGGAGAGGCCTGGCCAGCAGGTTTTGCTGGCATTTCAGTAGCAAGTGGAAAGGGAAGGCAAGGACTGTCCTCAGAGAGACCTGTGCAAGTTGCACAGTCCAGGTTTCCATTTGGTTGGAAATATGTTAAAGCTAATTGAATTTCCTCGGGAAAAACAGTAGCTTAAGTGAGTGAATGCAGTGTTTTACCACACTTCTAAAGTAATAAAACTGTTGTAGAGGCTCTGCAAAAGGCCAAAGCAGCGGGTTCTTCCAAATCAAATCATATTCCAGCATGCCATGGAGGCAGACAGGTAGGCAACGCTAGAGTGATGGAGAAAGAGAAGTGAGGGCATTTATAGGTAAATAGGGATGTGTAAATATTAAATATGAGTCTTAATGGTCTTGTGTTCTCTGCCAATACATTTACAAGGGAAGAGGATTAGTGAGCAGTTTGGCACAAAGACCTCCATCTACAGAGCAGATACTCTCTTCTCTGTTCTTTGAGAAAAACATTTGCTTGGGTAATCTTAAAACTGTTGTTGAAAATCTACCTCTCAAGCACACATGCTGACTTGCAAAATATTTGCTTTTTTGCTTTCCATGAGTCCTACTCCACTGGTCTGAAATAGATCCCACCTCTGTAAGGAGAGTTTTAAGTGCTGTTATTGTGAAATGATATGGATGTGCTAGACTTTGCTGCTTATTTCCAATAGATCTAGGTGAGTAATTGATTTTTTTCTCCCACATTGTCAAAGGAGAAGATGTTGAGCGGGGAGCAGAATATTAAATAAATCTAATTTTCAGGTTTTTTTCTAACTCAGTGCTGTGTTGTGCTTCGTTTTGCTCTGTTTCCCCCATCAGTGTAAGTTCACAGCAGATCTATTGGAATAATAATTGTGAAATACCTTGGGGGGAGTCACTTCAATGCATGACATCTTGTTTGCTTCCAGAGAGTGTCACCAGTGCCTGGGTGTAGGTTCTGTCTGGGATAGAGCTAATTTTCTTCATAGTAGCTCATATGGTGCTGTACTTAGGATTTGTGAGCAAAACAGTGTTGATTATACAGGGATTTTTTAATTACTGCTGAGCTTACACAGCAACAAAGACTTTTATACTTCTCCCACTGTCCCACCAGTGAGTAGGCTGGAGGTGCATAAGAGGCTGGGAGAGGACACAGCTGGGACAGCCAACCTCAGCTGACCCAAGGGATATCCCACACCATATGATGTTGTGCTCAGCAGTAAAAACTGGTGAAGAAGAAGGGAAGGGGGTATGTTCAGAGTTGTGGTGTTTGTCTTCCCAAGTCACCATTATGCATGATGGAGTCCTGTTTTCCTGGGGAGGGCCTGCCAGTGGGAAGCAGTGAATGAATTATTTATTTTGCTATATTTGTGTTTGCAGCTTTTGCTTTAACCTGTTAAACTGTCTTTATCTCAACCCACGGGTTTTCTCTCTCTTCCCCTTCCAGTTCTGTCCCTCATCCCAGTGGGATTAAACCACAACACTGGGAAATTGAGTTTCCCCAGCAGCACTCCCGGTTCTCCATGTCTTTGAAACAACTTGGCCTCTACAGGGCCACGCAGCAGCCATCTCAGGTTGCTGTAGCAACTTCATTAAGTTCAAGCTGAATTGAGCTGATTATGTCCCAAGATAGCAGCCACCTAAGTTTGCATTCCCCACTGCCTGGCACAACTGTGACCTTCAAGCAAATTATTGCTCTTCTCAGTGGGAGCAGAAACAACCACCCACCAGTCTCACAAGCTGCAAATTTTCTGTCTTCATCGTATATATATCATAGAAAAGCTCAGTCTTGACTCCTTCCTTGCACTGTCATTTTAATCAGCATTACTAAACTATCCAGGAGCATGAAATGCTCACGGACCACAGTGAGCATTTAGTTTTTCTATACCATTTTCCTACATTGCTGCCTCTCATCTCTCCCTGGCAGATTCTGTCCATCACAGGTAGGAAACTGCAACACAAACACATCCTGTGCAGAAACAATGGTGGGTTTTTTTACCTTTTTTCTCCTTCCAATTCAGTTTTTATTTTGCTCACAAAATAAAATTAACAATCTGAAATCAACTGTTTAACAAGCTGAAGCCAAATATTTGAAGTAAGGTTTGCTGCTTTGGTAAGCAGCAATTTCAGATCTGCCCAACTTAAAAATGTGGAGATATTTAAGTAGATGTACATCATGAAGCCCTAGATGAGCACACTTAGAGTGTGTTCAGTGATCTGATCTCTACTTTATCTGTCCCACTTTACCATGGCAAGCCTCATAAAACAGTTCACCTATTTTAGTAGTTACATGCTTTTAAGAAATCTCTCAAACTGCAGTTTCAAAAATACCAAATATCACTTGTTCCATCATCACCATTACAACAATGCTGTTGTTTTGCTGTTGCTGTTATTAAGCCTTCCAATGTTTGTGTAAGATAAATTCACTTCACTTCAGATTATTTAACACCTAAATGAAATTGAGTTTGTTCATCCCATTGAGTTGCTAGGCAGCCATTACAAAACATCATGCATTTCTGACGTGTCTGTTTGCAGGTGAAATTATTGAAGAAATTGTAAATAAAAAGAACAAAACTGAGTGGATACATTTTTTATGGGCACTTGCATAGCACGCGTGCTTTTGTACGTGCATAAATAGGTAACTATGTGTACTTCAAACCTATAACTGTTCATGTGGAGTATCTGTCCATTGCATAGACTAGTGAGTGTTGTCTGCATCTGTGATTTCTATGCATGTTCATTCAACTGCAAGCACATATAATCTTTAAGCTTTTAAAAATTCATGCAAAGCAGTGCTTGGAGGAGTGCAGTATGCTGTGGCACAGTGGGTCTCCCATCCTGTCAAGCAGGGCACCTCCTGGGACATTACTTAGGACCAGTGCCAATAAAGGATTAAGCATCTGGACTCATCACAACAAGTGTGGCCAGCAGGGTCAGGGAGGTGATTCTGCCCCTCTGCTCTGCTCTGGTGAGACCTCACCTGGAGTGCTTTGTCCAGTTCTGGGGCCCCCAACATAAGAAGGACATGGAGCCGTTGGAGCGGGTCCAGAGGAGACCTCAAAGATGATCAGGGGCTGGAGCACCTACCCTATGAGGACCAGCTGAGAGAGTTGTGGCTGTTCAGCCTGGAGAATAGAAGGGTCTGCAATGTTCCAGTTCCTGAAGGGGTCCTACAGGAAAGCTGGGGAGGGACTTTTTACAAGGGCAGGTAGTGATAGAATGAGGGGGAATGGTTTTAAATTGGAAGAGGGGAGATTTAAACTGGATATTAGGAAGAAATTCTTGACTGTGAGGGCAGAGAGACACTGGCCCAGGTTGCCCAGGGAAGCTGTGGATGCCCCCTCCCTGGCAGTGCCCAAGGCCAGGTTGGATGGGGCTTGGAGCAGCCTGGGCTGGTGGAGGTGTCCCTGCCCATGGCAGGGGTTGGGCTGGATGAGCTGTAAGGTCCCTTCCAACCCAAACCATTCTGGGATTCTGTGATTCTATGATCTAAGTATGATGTAGGCAGGTTTAAGCACTGAAAATGTGAGAAGGGAGGGAGTCAGAGAACCATTCACCTCTTCTGTGCAAATTGGGCCACTGTGCCCCTCATATTAATTCAGGTTCAGTCTGCTAGATACTTAATGCAGTAACAAAAAAACAGCTTGAAGAATGGGCACTGCAGCAGAGGAGACTCTACTCCTACAAGAGTGCACAAACCACACCATTTACGAGCAGTAAATTATGCAATTAGTGAGCAATAAGATACACCAGTTACGATGCTGTTCTGAAACTTTTCAGCACTTTTTTTCCATTTGGAAATCTCAGATGGAGACAAGTTGCTATCCAGTTCCCTCCCACTCTCCTTTAAGGAGCAGAGTCACAAGAGATTGGCTCCTTTTCCTATTACATGGTACTCTCTAAAAGAAATTTGGAAAATTCAGAAGAACTCCAGTTTTTCATCTTACAAAGTGCACCATATTGGTAATTACCAGTTAAATGGGTATAAAAAAAAGTAAAATTCATTGTATTGGCATAAGTTTTGCAAAGGCTCAAGAGCAGAACATTGTCAGAGGAGACGTGGATTTAGGAATATGCCAGACTGATATAATTTCTGGTATCTTTTCTTTCAAAATGTGTACCTGACCATACAAGTCATGATCCCACCCAAAAATTACCAGTTGCTAACATATCCCTCCACAGCACACTGATATGCTTTATGTGAATGCATGAGAAACAAGGTAGAGGTTATATTGATGAAGGAATGGGGATTGTGGAAAAAGATGCATTGCTTTCCTCGGAAAAGGAGAATTTCCCTACTGGGATGTGACTTGGGTCTGGTTTGTGAACAGCATCCTTTGCTAAAGCACCGTGGGCTTTACAAAGTCGGATTTATTCAGAATCATTCTTCAGCTGCACAGTGATTATAATAAAGTTCAAAAAGAGATGTATGTCAGAAAATGTAGCAACCAGTCACTTCATATTTTTTTTGTTTTGAAATATAAAATAGCTGTGTTGAGCTGAGCTTGACAGGACTGGAAATTTGTCATAAATTTACAAGTTCTGGACTTGGAAGGAATACTTCATGTTTATTAAAAAAAAAAAATTAAAAGATCTTCCAAGGAGCCGAGTTTTGTAGATATAAACAACATTCTGAAAATGCCTTAAAAACATGTCATTTTGTTCTGGTAGTACCTACACTAAGTGCTTTTCATCAGTTCATTTGAAGGATAAAGACCACACTTAAAAAAAAAAAAAGTTGAGTAATTGTTTTGGAAGTGGGGGTGGGAAAAAAAATATCTAAAGACGTTCCAGGTTTCACATGCAAATGATGAGTTGGTTTGACTAAGCACAGATGTCTCTGTCTGGTTGCTGAACCTGCTAGAACAGCCATCAAGGAGCAAAGCACTTTATGGTGTCTCTGGCCTAACTCCATCCATCCTAATGCCAAAACCAGGGCAGAAAAATGGTGCTAGAAGTGACTGTCTCTCTCCAGTGACTTCAAAGGGAGTTTAGGGTGAGTAGATCTTCTGCAGATGTCTGCACAGTAAACACTTAAAGTGAAATGTGCTGAATCCCCTCCAAAATGCAACCAATGGTTGGAGGGGATTCAGCACATTTCACTTTAGGTGCTGCCCTGTAGCAAATTCATGCAATGGTGGAGGTTCCACTTAAATTTGAGAAGAAATTTCTTCTCAGTGAGGGTGACAGAGCACTGGAACAGGCTGCCCAGAGAGGTTGTGGAGTCTCCTTCTCTGCAGACATTCAAAACCCGCCTGGACGCCTTCCTGTGCAACCTCATCTAGGTGTTCCTGCTCCGGCAGGGGGATTGGACTGGATGATCTTTTGAGGTCCCTTCCAATCCCTAACGTTCTGTGATTCTGTGATTCTGTGATTTACCACTCTGCAGCATCTCAGCAGTCACCCCAACCACCCATGTGGGGTGTGGGGGCAGCCGTCTTTGGGGTACAGCAAGAGAGGCTGCACTGGTCCAGCTTTACAGGGAGTGGTTGGAAGATGTGCTCTGTCACCACTTTCCCTCTGCTGTATGACCTCATGCAGAGTTGTCTTATGCATCAGATATTTGGGAGATCTGAGCCCATGCAGCTATGCCATATAAGGGGATTTCAGCCGAGCGTGCCTCCATCATGCCTGTTGGGTATTATCTGTATAACCCCTTCGGGCTGGATTATCTCCTTTACTCAAATCTGTTCCATATAAGGGGCTGGGAAAGGGCTGCGCTGTTCAATCTGGTCGTGCCTTGGAGTGGCAAAAGGACCGTGTGCCTGCGAGGAGTTGGCTCCAGCCCCAAAACATCCCCATGCCGAGATGGCTGGAGCAGTGAGCATGGGAGCTCGTTCTCCCTGGGATTTGCCATCCTCCAGTCCTTCCCCAAGAAAGTTCTTGAGAAATAAGTAGTTTGGTCAGATAATGGTCTTTAGTGCAAGGTAGGTGATGCCAAAAGGCTGGATGCAGGATATTACATCAGCTCTGGAGTATGCTATAACTGGGAGAAGTCAAGACTCAAACCTCATATTGGCATCCAGGAAACAGTATGGTCAGTTTTGTTGTCATGGTAATGCTACAATTAAATTTTACATATGGCAAATGCACTGTCTGATCTCCTTTCTACATACTACAATTCAGTAGCTATAGGTAAGCTTGCTGTACTGCAGCAAAGGAGAGATTTTGAGAAGCAAAAGTGTTTTCCACGCATTTCTGGGATACATAATAATTAATTAATGGCACAAAACAACCCATGGTCAAAGCAACTTTCTCATCCCCCCCATTACTATGTGGTCTGTTTTGTATATAAGTGATTCATTATAGAATTTACTCCCATAAAAGCTCTTCTATCCTCCTTTTGTACATATGCCAAATGGCGAGGAAAGCCAGAGGCAATTAAAGCAAATATGGCTTGAATTACAGGCCTGTTCCCACAAGACCATGAGATAAGAAAATGGGTTAAGATGTGCAATAAGGCAAAGTAGATGCTGTAGAGAGGCCAGCTTCTCAATATTGGAATTTCTCCTGGCTTTCTTGCTCTCACCCCCTTCCCTCTGAGCCAGGGTCTTCCCAGCCTTGCTGCACCAATTCCATACAAAGTGGGTACAGAGAAATGCACCTACATTCACTTCCTGGTCCCCAACATCAGTCATGCCTGCTCAAAAGCCAGGTTTTACCTCCCCAGCCCAAATGCCAGCTCCTAATTCCAAAGTGTTTTTTTCTGTGGGAGCTGGTGGGAGAAAGCAAGTAAAGAGCTTCGTGCTCGCAAAGCGGAGAAGAGAGCAAGAACATCAAAATAACAAAGGGTGAGGGAAAATGAAAAAGGTTTTCTGTCTTAGACCTCTGCTGTCACATCAGATCAGGGAAGGGGGAAAAGGTCAGCTTATTTATCATTTCAATAGTGCATTTTCTCTGGTGAACTTTTGGTAGTGTTGCCTTCTTCACTGTGATTAGATAAATGGATCAGGATTTGGGAGAATGCTGGGTCCTACACTAACACTGAGAAAGGAATGGTCCAAATGCAAGTTCATTCTTCTTTAAAGCCTCAGGGTGTACCAATTCTTTCCATTATTTTTGGAACAAAATTGAGAAGAATATTTAAGTAATACTGTATGCAGAATGACCTCAATACAGGTGTTGATCAAAAAAGAATTAACGTATGTGGTCTGATCTCTACAGTAGGGCATGAGGCTCCCTCAGAATGCCAAGGAGAAAGAAATCACCTGGACATCATTGCTGTGCTTCTCTATCTTATGATAAGTTTCTGTTCCACAAAATCACAATTCTTTACGCTGAAGTGACTAATCCATTAGTCCTTGTGCTCAGCCCTTTTCCATGAAATCCTGAGCTAAACTCTGCACTTGTATTACATTTCTGATGACTGGTTTGGACATGAGTGGACCTCAACATCACCGTGGGTCTGAATCAACAGGAATCATGATAAACACCAGTGGAACTGATGCCACAGCAGTCTGCTTTAAATGAGGTCACACTTCTGTATCCGTTTAATGTCCTCAAAAGCCTGGGCTTGGTCTACATCCCCTATGCTGGCTGCACTGGCACAGAACCAATTGAGTGGATGAACTTGTAATTCCCTTCTGGCTCTTGGCCAAAAATCCCCATATGAAACCTTAATGTAGTTGACATTTCTTTTTTTACAAAATGCTGTAAAACACAGTTTTTGAAAAATGGAAAAAATTGTGCCTTTGGAATGGTCCCTGTGCTCCTCTGGGCTGGGGTAGAATGGGAGGAGAAATCTACTTTTTTGTTTAGTTAATCAGGCAGTTCAATTTGCAAATTCCATCTAGAGAAATTATATTTTAACATCTTTTGACATTTTTTCCTTAAAAAATGCTTATCAAAATTTTTCCTTCACTGTCCTCTTGCTTACAGCCCTGAGGAATGAGACTCTGGGTAAGACGCATTGAGAAACCTGCTACGAGGTGAAGGGGAGAGGCAGCAAGCTTACTTTTTTTTTGCTCTAAATTTTACACTGCAACAAAGAACATCTCAGATGTTGATCACTACCCCTATATTGGATCAAAGTAGAAAGGTGACCTTAGAAATAGTGTAACTTTGGTTCAGGGATTTTTACCTTTCATGTTTCCACTTTCTTTCTTCTGCAGGTGAATTTTTTTCATTCATGCTTTCAAACCACTGTTTGCTGGAGTTAAACACAAAGCAAGAGCTGTTGGTGCCAGTCTCGATGATGTATTGCAAAGATCCAGGTAAAGGGGAAAGGAGGGAGGGAGCATATGAGTATCTGAGTCAGAGCTGTCTCAAGTCTCGTCACAGGTCATAAGGTTAGGCAGCTAGGAAGGGATGAGTGAGACCAAAAAAAACCCAGAGAAAGTTATAGCTTAAATAGATAAACAAATAAATAAAACAACATTGCTGTGCTCTTTTCCCTTGCCAGATCTCATTGCTTGTTGAAAATAGTCAGTAATGTTAAGTACTTACTATATGTACATCAATTTATGAGCCTTTCCCCACCCAGGCTGCTGTGCCAGAAATGTTTTTAAAACTTTTGCTTACAGGGGAAATCTGTTCTGCAAGCTAATTTGTAAGCTGGTCCACAGATGTTCTAGGTCTGACCGCCTGTCCTAGTTTTGCTAGGACTGAATTGTAGAATTCCCTTTTAATTCTCCAGCCAAAGCTGGATTTTGGAGAAAGCAGTGTTCCCTTTGAATGAACACAATTTTGAGGTTTGACTAGGATGGAATTGTTTTCCTTATGAAGCTGATAAGGTTATTGTTTTCATTTTACTGGCTGTCCCGGTTTGAGCTAAATAGAACTAATTTTTTCTATTTAGTGATTTTACTTTTCAGCTCTGTCTCTTTTAAGTGACTGAACTTGCTGAAAACTAGCAGCATGTTTTTCCCAAGCAGTGCTGCTAGAAGATATGCTCAAGGTCAGTTGTCTCGTGAGTGCTGTGTTTGCCCCTATGGAGGGGAAAGCGGACCCAAAACTGACCAACTAGGTATTCCATCCCACATACGTCATACTCGGTATAAAGCCAAGGGATCACGAGGATCTTGTTGCCTTTTCACCCTTCTTCCATTTTGGAACCCTTCCATCTCGGACTCTTCCGTCCATCTCGATCCTGCAGAGGACAAGGCCTGAGCAGAATCCTGCTAGTTCATCTGCCGCTGATCCTGATTTGTGTATTCTGCATCCTGCTCCCACCTGCTGCTGAGTTTCGTCTGGGACTTTTCAGTGCCCGGCTCCACAGAGCCTCTGGTGACATATTCGTCATTGGGGGGAGGGTGGGAGGAGGATTTTATATTGATTTTGTACATATTTGTACATATTTGTATATACATTTCATTATTATACTATTTACAATATTATCCTGTAGTATTAGTATTATAGTTTCATTAAATCTGTTAGTTTTATTTTCCAACCCGTAAAGTCTCTCTCCCTTATTCTCTTTTCTCTTCCCTTCTGGGGAGGGGAGAGGGGTTAATAGAGAGCATCAGTCCAGAATTTAGCGGCTGGCCCAGCCCTAAACCACAACACTGGCAGACACAGAATCACAGAAGCACAGAATATTAGCAGTTGGAAGGGACCTTGAAAGCTCATCCAGTCCAACTCCCCTGCCAGAGCAGGATCACCCAGACCAGGTCACACAGGAACGTGTCCAGGCAGGTTTTGAATTTCTGCAGAGAAGGAGACTCCACAACCACTCTAGGCACCCTGTTCACAGCTCTGCCTGTGGTTACAGTTTCTTTTATTTGTTTTTTTTTTTGGGGGGGTGGGTTGGTTTTGTTTGTTTGTTTGTTTGTTTTTTCCTGCTTTCTGCACAAGAAATAGCAAGGGGGAAGCAAAAGTCTGAGGATTCTCTGGAGTAGGTGACCCAGGACAGATGATCCAGGTCTGATCAAAGTTGACCAATAAAGACGAATTCTATCCCATAAATGTCACACTCACTATAAATTGGGGAGCTTGCAGGGGACAATCCCTTCCTGTTTCTTCTTCAACCCCTTCTATCCCTTCCCTTCGTGATGGTGGTCCATATTGGTTCCCGAGGCTCACCCCTCCCATCACATTGTCATTGGCTTATGGCCGGTGGCTGCTGTTTGTGAGCTGAGTATAACTTTGATTGCTTTACTACTATTGCTCCTATTCCTGTACAGTTAATTGGCATTATTGTTATTTAAGTTTGGGTTGTTTTAGTTATTAAATATTTTTTATCTGAACTGATGAGTTCTATACTTTCAATCTCCTGATTCTCTCCCTCATCTCACCAGGAAGGTGAAGGGCGAGTGAGTGTACTTAAGCGGTGTTTGGATGTTTGCTGGGTTAAACCAAGAACCTCTCATGACTTGTTTGCAGTATTATGGCAGGAGTATACTGCAATAATGCAACTCCTCTTTCACAAGTGCAAGAAAATAGTGCAATATCATGCTGGCACAAGAGGAGGTCAGACTGTCCTTCTCTGGCTCCTTGCTTTGGCAAAACAGCCTGGCTCAGCCCTGTACCAAATACGGATGATGCCTCAAGTTGTTCCACTCTGTTCTTTAGGGACCCATCACATCTTGACACTCTCTCTACCGATTCTTCTAATTCAGCAAGAAGAAAGTAATAATCCCACTGGAGCAGAGGTTTGTCTAGGGCACAAACAGTGCAATCTTGTTGTTGAGACAGTCCTGTATAATCTGAGGCAAAACCAATTTTTGCACCTGATGTGCACTAACCCTGTTTCTGCAATTAGTACTCACATTTTACCATATTTGCCCTTTTTGCCATTATGCTGAGCCCCACAGTGCTGCTTTAATCAGTCTTCAGTTGTGGGTCATGTGTGGGTCAACACAGATTGCCTCAAGCCTCAGCCATGCATACTCCATCAGAGGTAAAATTGGGGAAAATGAGCACCAACTGGAATTGTCATTATAGTAACTGAATGGACAGGCGCAGCCCTCTGAAGAGGTTGGAAAGCATTGATTTTTACCTCATTTATTGTTATTTATGCACATGCCTAGCCTGTCTCCTGGAAATGTATGCGCAAGCCTCAGCTGATCTACTCATATGAGTAAAGTTAAGTACTTCAGACCGTGCAGGCTTTGGGCCTAAATCCATAAGAGCAAAGCATCTTGCTGCATGCCCTGAATTTATCTAGACCAGAAATCCCTATTTCAGCTTGAAGCTTCCCAGACCCTCTGCCTGTGCTTTCATAAGAGGATGACCTTAAGCCCTCGACATATTCTGTCAAAATGTGATTTAAAGTTCTGGCAGAAAGGCAAAATTATTTTTTGTTTTCTGCAAAGAAAAACACAATAAACAAACATAAGCTGCTGCCTTTCTCTAGCTCTTCACTTCTTCTAGTAGATGGATTCCTCAGGCAGACAGGTAAGACACAATTGAATCTGTGAGCCTAATGCATATCAGTTCATGCACCCTAGACTAGCTCCCAAAACTGCACATCGCACCATCTGTCATGCATAGGTGGAGGGTAAATGGTGAAAAAAAAATCTGTCTTGGTAGACAGAAGAAAATCATTAGCACTGGAAAGGGTGCTGTTACCTGAAAAAAGGCAACATGTGCCTCAGGGAATGAAAACTCATTAGAGTGCTAGTCTCCCTTTCCTTTATTGTTAACCATGGTGGGTAAACATAAGCCAAAATGTCTATTTAAAGTATTGCAATGCTCAGTCACACATAATTTTCAAGCTCTCTCTAGATGCCTGTTCTTGCCAAGAGCTGTTCTTTCTTTCCTTCACAGCATTTGGGCTTTCCCTCCATATTTCCCCATGTCACAGCCTGTGGAACTCAGTAATAACTTCTTGGTCATTCATATTTCAGTTTCTCAGTTCATCTCCTCAGAAACTATCACCAAAAGTCTTCTCTCGGAGCTGGTCTTTACTGTGGTGCAGACAGACCCTGTGCTCAAGGAACAGCCCAGGCTTTGTCGAGCACATTTAGGGGCATTCAATATTACCAAAGGTCCAAATTATTTCAGTCACACATTTGTTAAAGAACACAGAATCACAGAATGGTTTGGGTTGGAAGGGACCTTAAAGCTCATCCAGTCCAACCCCTGCCATGGGCAGGGACACCTCCACCAGCCCAGGCTGCTCAAAGCCCCGTCCAACCTGGCCTTGAACACTGCCAGGGAGGGGGCACCCACAGCTTCCCTGGGCAACCTGTGACAGTGTCTCACCACCCTCATGTCAAGAATTTTTAATAATGATAATGATAATGATAATAATAATAAAGAATATCTAGTCTAAATCTAACGTCTTTCAGATCACCATATTCCATATTTCCACCAATTCCAGGTTGAGTAGAACTGTTGTGTGATGGGTTGTGTATCCAGATATTCAGTGGGGTTTGGACTATGTTCCCTCCACACAGGAGAAGGGTGCTGCCATACCAAAATCTCCAGCTGCCTTCCTAATGAGACATTTCCAACAGGGATTATATTTTTTACACTTTGTTTTCACTCCTTAGACTAGAGGAGGACAGCATTCCTTTTTCATTTAAATGATTTGTTTACGAATTTCTCCAGCACTTGCTCCATAATGAGTGCACTGATCAGAAATACTTGAGATGTAGCTGGTCTTAGATATAATTGAATCTTTGTTCTATAACTTGAAACTGCTATCAATACTTATTGAAGCACAGAGCATACACTTGTCCGGTGAGTGCTTAAAAGTGACTTAGGTTATTAAGTTGTGGTTTATTTACAGCAAAACCATCTGAATTATGAACTGTGTGAAGAAGAGGTAATTAAATTTGAGATGTTAAGTCTGACAGTGCTTCAGATTGTGGTAAGTACTACTCAAAATAGTCTTCCCCAGAGATGCTGGCATCAAGAGATGCTCAACTGCTCCATAGGTGTATGTTTTATGATTGGACAAGTCTTTTATTGACAAAATGGGATTTATCTTTTTAGAGATGGTTATTCCAGAAGTTAAGCCAGTACGAGCTCCTACACATTACAATGGGACAGTTGTTAAATGGTTAGAGAATCTAAAAAAAAAACTCTAACAATAAAATGCTGGATAAAATTGACTTTCTTGCCTTTCATTTTAGCTCCCAGACTTATGGAGACAGTTTTAACAAAGCATCTAACACAAAGCCTTAGATGCCAAGAGCTCCTTCGCAGCAACTCTGCTGCCATCGTTACTGCTCAACACAGGCTAAACTTTCAAACTACATTATTAATTAAACTAATAAATAGGCTGTGGAAAGGGATAAGTTCCTCTAGAGCCTGATTAATCCCACTTTTCTGAGATATCTAATTTAAGAGAGGATGAATTTTCCTTTTCAAGGCACCTGTCTCACCAGACTGCAAATGGACCTTCTAGCATCTAACTTTGCAAGACATAATATTAAAGGAAATCCCACCTGCAATGACCAACTGAGACAACTGATAACCTCTTGTTCAGTTTGTGTGACCGGCCGTTGCTCCTATCTTCCCTGCTGCACCTGTGTATCTTTCTCCTAGTGATAAGACCTGAGTGTGTGCTGCCTGGTCCATCAACACAGATAGCGGGAAAAATACAGAGGCGCATGATGTGCAAGATTAATATCCTGCCAACTTCAGACATCTGCCATGCAAGCTCCTGCATCTCAGCTGGCAGAGCTCTCAGTGCAGAGAAAATACAGTCAGTGCAGAGAAAATAGAGTCAGTGAAGAGAAAAAGGCACTCTGAGAACACAACTCCTCTGACCTGCTTTAGAGGACAAGGTGAATTGTGCCTTCAATACCATGGATTCTTCCAGATCCTTGGTCTGAACACCATGATCTATTAAAAAACAACAAACCAAAACAGCAACAAGGTGAAAAGCAGTTTAGAAAGGGATGTTTTCAGTGGTGTAAGAGGTTCAATTAGGTGTAACCCACTTTTATAGTCCTTGCAACTGGTGACTGGGATAGATCCAAATCACAGACCAGGACAGAAAAGCTTTGGTCTGCTGCTCCTTAAGCAAGAGAGCTCTTAAATATCCAGAATGAGGAAACATAACTGTTTGCATTAGATTAATGCACTTGATGCTACATATTTATTTTAAAGGTCCACATTACAGAGCATACCTTCTGAAAATGCCCTCATGGGGTTGCTTCAGAGTCAGTCCACTTCAGTTGCTTCTCGAACAGGTGAGACTCTTTCACTCATTTATTCTGTGTCTCTTACTCTAAAAACAAGACATCTTTTAAGGGAAGGGAGGGCTTTGCTCTGATTCTGGCTCCCAGAAGCCCTACACTTGCAAGAGATTAATTTTCAATATTTCTTTCAGCTCCATTTTTTTATGAATAGCTGATTTCTAATTTCTATGAAAAGGCACATTTGTCATAGATTTATCATTTACAGTTGTCAAGATTGCAAGATCTGTTCCTACTGCTTGTGGTGTTAGCAAAAGTAATTTGTAACTCCAGAGGAGTCATTGTTATTTGTGGGCAGCTTTAAAGAACGCTTTTGTATTTCTTCGTGAATTAAAAGCTGCAGACATGGAAGCACAGCAAAATTTGAGTTCTTAAAAAAACCCTACTTCTGAAAATACATAAACCAGATGTTCGTGTGATTTCTAAGCTGACATATATTCACTTCAGCAGAGTTAAAGGGATTTCCTGGATGGATAAGGATTTAAGCTATTAACCCTGGTCATTCCCTCCTCGCAGCTTCCCAAAGTATCAGTTGTCCTCAGTGCCTGCCTCCCCAGGACTCTCTGTGTTGCATCCTCTTCCCCTCTGATCTGGCGATCAGCTTCTCCAACCAGATATTTTGATGACTCTTACTATAATACTTGTGCAGATGACAAAATAAATCATAAATAATTTATTCCCCAAGAACCCTGTCATAAAAGTATCATCGAGTGCCTGGGGATGGGTTTGTCATGTGGTGTTTCTGCCTTGACTGGCAATAAAAAAAAAAAAACCAAAACACAAAAACTGCTGAGTTTGCTGCACAGGGGATGACAAATGGCTTTTTCTTTTGAAACACCAGTATTGCAGTTCTGGCTTGGGGTCCCCTTAGACTGTGAACCAGTGCAAGGGAAATGTGCCCACATCTGCAGCCTGCACCAGCACCAAAAGTGGGATTTTCCTCACTCTTATTAATCAAATTGGGATACACGCAATAAAATCTGGTGATGGGATGATATTAACCATGATCCCACCAGTGAACAGAAAAAGGTGCAGACTGACAAAGAAGTCCAGGGCACAGAAATTTAGGGTTCAGTGCAGGAAAGTAAATATAGAAGAAAAAGCAGGCTCTGATGAGGAGGGAAAAGTGAAAAGACAGAGAATGGAGAATGAAAAAGGGAAGAAAATGCAGTATTGTAAAACAAAGTAGCAGTAAAGCATTTTCTAGCCTAAAATGCATCTATACTCTTTGGATATTCCTGTAAATTCAACCTCCCCCTCTCTTTCCCCCAAGTTTCTTGTTCCTGCTGCACAAATGGAGCTTTCTTCCACTGTGTGCCCATGTGCAGCTCGGAGCCAAGTTTTGCAATAAGGCTGACAGGAGAGCAGACCTCTATTAAGAGAGGTGGCAGCAAAGAACAACACAGTGATTAAATGCAGAATTGAAATCATAATGAAAATTGGGGCACTGAAAAGAAATTTTAATTAAGTAAGCAACTGCAAATCAAACAAATGTATTCATTATTTAATCAACTACTGAGTGCAAAAATCTCAACTAATCAGGAAAGTCTCAGGGAGCAGATAAAGAAACAAATCAAGGAACCAATTTAAAAGCTGTAAGAAAATAGCACACATCCACACTATAAAAGAGCATTTGTCTGAGAAACAGAAGGTGAGATTCTTTTTTATTTCCACAAACATCATCTATCTTATCTTTGTAAGACTGTATTGTTTTTTTAAAACAAATCTTATGCTGGGATTCAGGATGCTGTGTCTTCTGGCGTATTTGCTTTTAATCTGTTCAGTCATAGAAAGAGTGAAAAGCATGTTTTCACCCAAAATTTTTCCTGTGAGTTCAGGAGCGGGTGTGCACCGTTCACTTCAATGAACTCCCTGCAAAGTCAGCAAACAGCTCAGCGTGAGCGCAGAGAGCCCTTTCAAGCCTCCGAGCTACTTCAGGATAACTAAATGAGTCACAAGCAGCCAAGTAATTACTTTTCCAGGCTTCCTTCCTTATGAATTTGGATCTGTGTACAAAAGCATGAATCCAGAGAGAATTGGCCATCATACGCTGCAAGCGGAGAATTGTTTGCACTTGAAGCAGTTGGGTAGAGACAGGAGATAAGTTAAGGAATAGTACAAACAAGTAATTTACTGCACCATCTTGTAAGTATAGCCTGTCTAGAGCCTAATAAAAATCACATATTTAATTAGTGGCTTCATTCAGCATTGTGTGAACAGTGATTCACTGTGCCAAGCAAGAGGAGATGGGTAGCAAATAGACCTTGTAAAGGTATCTGAGGAAAAAAATATATTTTATCCAAAGAGTAAAGATCAGCTGCATAACAAAGATCTGTGTGAAAACATGGTGGTGCTTTTAAAATGCAAGTGTAGCAAATTATTCTGTAGAATAAGTGGAAATTGAGTACATCTTTGCACCAAATGGAAAGGAGTCTGATTTTATATCCAGAGCAGGGAACTGGGACCTCAGATATATGGTTTCTTATTCGTTCTTTGCCATTGAAACACAATGTAAACACTTTTCCTTTTCTATTTCTTCTTGTCTATGTTATTTGGATCCTCCCACCACCACAACAGCCAAGCACTTCAGGCTGGTGGCACTTTTCGCCTCATCAGACCTGTTTTGCAGACGGAAGTGCCCAGCCCCACATCCGTACAGGGTCCCGATTGCCTAAACCCTGCTTGGGGCTCCAGGGTGAAAACCTCTTGTTCTGCAGAGACAGGGCTCAGGAGGTCCCTGAAGTTCAGAGCTGCTAATGGCTTTCTACATCAACATTTCCAGGTAGCTAAAAGCGTGCCAATAGCACTGCCTAACATGTCCCAGACTTTGGAGAACCAAATATCCCTAACAGGCTTATCAGGCTGCACAAACAGGAGTTCCCTGCTGGGGTCTGGTTTGTAAACATGCTACAGACATGCTTTCAAGACCAGGCTTTGCCCCCTCCAAAATTAAGCAATTCCTTGCTTTGCTCCTGTAGGTCCACAGCTGAGGAAGCTGGTTCATTTGTGAAAGACTAAAATATGGTTCTGCCTCCAACAGTGGGAGTTGAACCAATTTTCTAGGCACTATGGCCACAAAATTGTAGGGGATGCTGAAGCAGGGATGTGTGCTTCATTCTCCGATGTTGTTGCTATGCTGGTCTCTTGAAATAGTTAACTGATAATTGGGCTGATTCTAGAGTGCTCCCCTAGGAGGAAAAGTAGCTGACTTCCAGTCCTCTTAATATTTTACTGCTTAATATTAGAGACTTTGCTCTGTGCTATTCCCGAGTGCCTCCAAATCATCCAACTGACCCCTTTTCCCAGCTTTGCCGTCAGCTGGTGCTCCAACATGGAAAAGCAGAAGCACTGCCAGCCCAGCTGGGTGCTGACCTGCACAGTGCCCACCATTCCTGTCCCTTTGGGGCCCTTGGAAGCATCTGCCCATCACCAGCCCATGGGCAGCACCAAGGAAGCCCAGTTCAAGTTTCACATGTATTTTGCTGAATCAGGTTTCATTTGTCTGAAACTGCAGCGATAGCAACACAAAGGCAAGTTTAGATGGGCCTCCTGACAGTCTCAGTTTGGGACATTCGATGCTTTAGTGATTCAATTTAAACATTGTTCCAGTTTCATGATGGGGATACAACATCCCTCTGCCTTGCTGTTGTCCTCAGAGCCCACAGTTTGCACACGTGCACTGGTTCTGGCTTCACTACCACCAGTCGAGATCCCAGAGCATCTCCTGCTCCCCCCTAACCACATTAGCGGGAGGTAATGACGTTGTTCAGATTGAAAGGAAACAGTAAATTCAATTGCGACTTGCTAGCAGGATAGGCGTGCTGTCAGCAAGCACACGCACACGTAGACATGCACATGCCCACAGAGTGACCTATCCTCACATACACACCCGCGTTTGTCTCTGGAAACCCACTTTCTATTAATCAGCAGAGATCAGAAACAAGCCTCTTAGTCTACTATGGGAGATAATGTCATTCTGGGCTAAGAATAAATCTATCAGCTGGAAACGGGATGAATAAGACTGATTTTAAGGAGGGTGAGGTCATTTTTAGATTACATCATGCAGCCATGTTGCATCCCACTTTATGTACTATGAGAGCATATAGCATTTTCAGATTTGCTATAAGAGCACATTTGAGTAAGCAATCTAGGGGAAAAAATAAAAAAGCTGCTTTATGAACTTCTTCATCCTATAACAAAGGAAGCGTTATTATCTCCAGAAAATCCATCTCCCCAAAATCCCTGGTTATATCCGGAGCTGGAGGTCAAGGTTGTGCTTGCTAAAGGAAAATCCCACTCAGCACACATTCAATTATTTTTCTGTGTCCCAGATCACACACAGTGGTCTCTGTTAAAAGGATAGACAGGAGTGAGGAATCAGTTGCAGTCCGGTTTATGATTTTACATTATTAAGCCATTAGGGACTGCCAGACAATCTGAGAGCTTAGTGAACTGAACTCTCTAAGACCTGTTAAGTACTCAGGGGGCACTATGCAAACCCACAAAATAGGGGCATTAATCATCAGGCAGACTTGTCAGGATACTCAATACATGAGTGACAGATGAGAACAGAGTGGAAAAGAGAATACAGAAAGGCAGAAAATAAGAATTAGGAGGTTTCCACAAACCTCTCCTCAAAGTCTCATAGTCATTCTTCAAAACTCTTTTTTTTCTTTTTTTGAGGGAGCCTTTGCTATTCATTTTAGAGTGTCAAATCCATGCTTTAGCACTGATTTCACTGGAATTACTCCAGATTTACTGCAGTGTAGCTGTACGCCATTGGCTCTTTATAATAATATGCCTCATTAGTGGCTACTTACAGTGTAACTGAATTATAGGACATCTAGTTCTGGGCAGTTGCTGCAAAATGGAGCACTGACGTGACACCTAATAAAGTACTTGTAAATGCCTTCTGGGAGCTATAATGCTATATTATTTATGAAGTGCCATTGTGTTTTAAAGACAGAACAGATGTTAAAATCTGTTTTCTTTACACAGTGTCACTGAGGATTAAATCTATTGTCTTTACCCAGCATATCCCAATAGATGCAACGCACATGTTGGCATGGAGCATCGCTGCAGGCATGGAGGTCAGACACGCTGGGGCACACCAACACCGTCTATGGAGACAGACAGGATCACAGTGGATGTGTCCTGGTTTCAGCACCGAGCCAGATGTTAAAAACTTGTGCAAAAATAAGTAGGGAATTATATTCTTCCCTTTTTGTGATAACTTAAGCAGCACTTCTGCTAGTCGAAGAGTGCTCAGGGAGAGCAGGGTACCTTCTAAACAAACCAGTCCCCATCATGACTTCTGGAAACAAGAGGATTCCTACCAGGAGGTTTTTTTTCTGAGAAGCAAATCTTCTTTGTAGACAGGCCCTGAATGTGTATTAAAGAGGTTTCTGATGTGAGGAAATAAATGCAGCGTAAACTTGAACCCCTACAGCAGCAACATGCCATAACCCCACTTGCTGCATTTGCTGCTCAGTGCCTGAGGGCAGCACGTTGCCTGAGTCCTGGAGCACGTAGGCAGAGGTGTCTCCTGCCACGTAGGAAGTTTCATCTGGTCCTACCCTGAGGCGCTGCCACCAGGCTACCGCAGTTCCACACCAGCTGTCACATCAGCAGTGTTCACCGGGGTCTGTGTGCTGCTTTGCGGTGCCATGAAGACCTCTCTCTGTCCAGTGTCCCATGAAGGAGAGTCATGTGGAGCTTACATCAGAGCCCTGGCAATGGAGGAGAATCCTCTCTTGGGGGAAAAAATATAGAAATAAATTTTAAAAAAGAAGATTTGGGAGCTTTGAGGACATTACCCTCCTTGAACCAAAGGGGAACAAGCTCTTCTCTGAAACTCACGCTTGTCTAACCAACTTTCTTGCCAGGCTGATGCCCAAAGTGCTGCTGAAGCTCTTGCAAGCTCCCATGCACTCAGCAGCAAAGGGGCCCATTACTCCCATGGGTTTCTCTCCTGCTCTGAATATCAGATTGGGTGAAGTCATTCTAGTGAAGATCTTCTTTTTTTTCACCTACAGAGAGGAGCAAAAAACATCTTACCCCCTAAAACGATGGGCTTCTCAAAGCATTTCCCTTAGGTGATTTGAGCATTCATGGTCCGGTTGTCCCAGACATGGTGAGATGCTGTAAGCAACCATGGCAGCCCCAGCACTATTAACTGGTGAGGCAAGGATGTTGTGTTACAAAGCTTAGGGCTTCAGTGTCCCAGAATTACCCCTTCTGAAGCTTTGCTGAAGTTTTGAAGAACACCTAAAATGGAAAGTGTAACTTACCACAAATGTTGACCTACTTGAAGGCAAATTGCTTGCTTTAGGCCTGTAAGAGGAGTCTGAGATGAGTGGTCTTCTTCTCTTGCCTCCTGCCTGGACAGTCCTCTACTGGTGTCAAGGGACAGGAAGGGGGCAATAAGACAGCATGGGCAGCCCTGTCCACCACCATCAGCTCCTGCCTTCTTTGTCTCTTCTTTTCAGGAGGAACTTCTAACACTACTGGAGAGGAGCCATCCAGTCCTTGTCTGCTATCAAGTTCCCCAAAGTCTTCAAGATCTCCAGTCTCCATTCCCACCTCCCTTCTTCCCACAACAGTTTCAAGTAACCCACTTGATGGTTGTGGTTCTTTCCCAAATGCTGCTTTTTTCCCACTGATCCCTTCACTACTTTGCAGCAAAGCCCTCCAAGGCTCTCCCAGCCACCACCGCTCTCTCAATTTCCACTGAGGTCTCCAGGGATCTTAAAAGCTAGAAGCTTTACTGCAATAATTCTATAGGTAGAAGATTTTAGTTCATTTTCTATAGGGAACTAGTTTTAATTGTAATATGCTTAAAATGCAAGACTGCTTTTGGTTCCACAACCCTGTAAGAAGGAAAACTACAAATCGTAAGACAGATAAACTGTGGGGGAGAGACTGACCAGTACTGCCTGCAAAAGTGAATTTATGCACAGGAGGTTATCCCTGTGGATCACCCAAAAAAGTGTGGATGGACAGGGTTTGAAACAGAATTTCACAGTGGGAACCTCCAGAACTGAGAATACAATTATGATTGTTGTGGCCATTGAATACTTAAAGGGAACTTACAAGAAAGATGGCCCCAGGCTTTTTAGTAGGGCCTGTAGCAACAGGACAGAGGGTAATGGTTTTGAACTAAAAGAGGGGAGATTCAGACTAGATATAAGGAAGACTTTTTTTACAGTGAGCATGGTGAAACACTGGCACAGGTTGCCCAGAAAGGTGGTAAATGTCCTGTCCCTGGAAACATTCAAGGTCAGGTTGGATGGAGCTCTGAGCAACCTGATCTAGGTGAAGATGTCCCTGCTCATTGCAGGGGGGTTGGACTGGATAAGCTTTAAAGGTCCCTTCCAGCCCAAACCATTCTATGTCTCTGTGATAGCAAAGGCTGGGACAAGTGTGAGGGCAATGAGGTTCCCCTCCAACAAAAGGGCTGGAGCTCCAGACAGCCATCACCCTGCACTAGGGCAGCAGTGGGCTTATGCAGAGAGACCACCTCACCACCTGGGATGGACATGGAGTGGCACAGGAGCTCTGAGGATCTTTGAACAGGACTAAAATCAGTCTGTGTTGTCAAAATGTCCCAACAGAATCAGACTATAAAAATAATTGCTTTTCTATATTTTTTTAATCATTAGCAAAACAAATCCCATTTGAGGTGAACCTGAGTGTGTTGCCCTCCCACTGGGGAGATCCCTGGGGTTTTAATAGGTTTGGGACCTGGTCCCAGCTATGTGCCATGTAAGTGGGATGATCATTCTTTATTCAGGATAGACGGAGGTGTTAATGACTATCATCAGACAAACATATGAGGCTGATCAAAATTAAACCATGTAAGAAGAGCCTGGCCTTGTGACTGGATGCCAGAGCAGAAACCTATGCACTGGAGCTGTCAGAGTGCTCTGTGTGCGTTTTTGGCTAGATATGGCTGGCAGCAAATGGGCAAGCAGGTTGCTAAGCAGAGTGAGAAGGTATTTACAGGATGTCCCTTAAAAAAATAATAGAGGTTGATGTACTGATTGGAGAGGAGAGCCTGGAAGAGGAGATTTGTGGTCTTGTTTGGTTTCTGCAGCATTGAGGAACCAAACATGTGCATCAGAGACTGCATCAAAGAAATACCTGGTTGAAACTAAATCCATCCTTCCTGGAAACAACCTGGGTATCCCTCAGCATTCAATAGCTGCTTGGCTTGAAAAGGGGAACATTGATTCCTACGCTTCAATGAGAGCAGTGCCACATCTCTGACAAGTATGAAATGCTATCTTAGAGCTAACTTTGCATTTCTCAGATGTACAGTTTAACAAGGAGTTAGGTATGGCTGTGTTATACATCTCTTCAAACACCACCTGCTGCTGCAGACTCTCAGGTCAGAGCTGGGACTTTCAGATCTCCGTCTGGGGGTACCGCTGGCATATGGTGTGTTTCTATTCTGCCATAAACTCATGAGGAACTTGTAAATGATGTGGGATAAATTAATCCTTGACTCCGCTCCAGTGGCACAATGAAGCTAAAGTAAGGTTGAAATCAATCACGGGATGGTTGGTATCAAGTGGCAGAAGCATCTCCCTTCACCACCTTTACCATGACGTGAAATGCAGCTGCTGTGGAGAGGGGAAGCTGCCTCTTGCCATGCAGGTTGCAGGTGACATCAAAGGGGTGCTAAGGAAAATGCTATGGATGCCCTGTTCGAATGGATACAAACAGCAATGGGCTCCACAGGCGCACACTAACTGTTCTTGTAGGAACAAGGTTTCGGAGCTGTGATATTTTTCCCCTGAGAATACCAGCAAGCAAATGTGAAAATTATTAACTTTCTAAAACAGCTCTATTTGTAAATGTAAACTGAGTGTGGCTTTAAAAAGTTTTCATCCCATTTTTATAAGTGTTTAACTTGAAAGACTGTTTTGCCGCGGGGGGCATCCGAATAAGACAGATCTTTTCTGAGCTGGGCTGTGACCCTAGGAAAGCTCATTCCTGGAGGGGATGAGTGGGAGCAGGGGGGCATGGGAAGCGGAGTGGGTATTGATTTCAGACCTACAGACTCCTGCCAGTGGCTCCAAGGCTGCTGTGTCGTGCTCTGAGCCGGTGTCATTTCCCAGAAATGAGACTCTCCCGTCGCCTTCCCTCGCTAATCCGTGAGGCGCGTTGCAGGGATGGAGATTTGTTTTGAGGTAATGCAGGAGGAGGAAGAAGAGACCCAATTATCCTCCTAGGCATGGGCACAGGGAGGAGGTGCACAGGGGCACATTGCCCCTTTCCTGTCTATCT
>NW_010197395.1:20143-54149 GCF_000695765.1 Mesitornis unicolor | reverse complement strand
GCGTAAAACCAGCTGCCCCCATATAGTTAATATTAAAAGAGCCATACTATGAAGTAGGATATGGTAGTGGGCAACTTTCCCCTCTCTCCAGTCCCATGAGTGCCCCAGGCATAGGACCAAAGAGCTGAACCTGTGAGCAGCTGCCTCCTGTGAAGCCTATGACATTTGTGACTTGACTTTGGACCTTGGTACACAGCAATTCCCCAGTTAGGGAAAAAGACCTATCAGGGGTTCCTGCCATGGGTGTCCCCTCAGAGAGGAGCTGTGCCCATCCAGCTCAAGGTGCTCATGTGGGGAACGGTGGTGGTTTTTCAGAAGAGGTAAGCACCACAAACACTCCCATGAGGTTCTCCAAATACATTTGAGCCTAAACATGTCCAGGCAGAAATCCGTCTCTCATCTCACCGAAACCCCATGGGCCACCACCATCACCCCGAAGAGGATGATGGGGAGAACATCGGGGATGAACTTGACCCACTTGTGCTCATAATTACTATGTGTGTGCAAATACTGCCCTCTGCCTCCTGCGGAAAGGCTTTGTTGTTGTGTGTGGGGGATCTGTTGGGTTTTATTTTCCTCTCCTATGAAGCAGGATGTCAAAATAGCATTCTCCAACCTGAGTTAGCACTGGCAGTGCCAGCCCAAATATTCAGGGCCATGGCGCAAGTGGGCTGCAAAAGTCTTCAGCCACACAGTAAGTGAAACTTCCTTAGATGTCTTTAACAAGAGAGGAGTTTGGGTTTTGTTTTGCCTTGTAGGCTCACATTTTCAAGCATTTTTCTCTCAGGGTAAAGGATAGAAATGTTTTTGTTGGTTTTAACTGCATTGAATCTTGCAGAGGAAGGAAAAGATAAAACAGCATCATACTTTATACCCGACCTGAGACACTTGGCCAGGCTGTTTCAGCAGGGCTGATTCCCTGAATGGCACCAGAGGCCTGGCAGTGCAGATAAGCAGAGCAAAGCTGAAGAGGAGCACAGCAATGAAATCACCTTTCTCAAAGTGACCACCAGCCAGGGGCATGGCCACACACACCAAAATCTAAGCCTCTGCCCAGCCAGGATAGTGGGAAGAAGTCCCAAATCCTGCTTGCCCTGCAGGTGGGGTCTCCCCATCCCGGCTCTAGAAAGGTAAACCTGAGCTAGCCCCAAAGCCCGTGTCCATGGACAACTCTCTTGTAAGGTGTCCATCACCCAAATGCCAGCCCCATGACTCCCAAAGGGCAGCAATTATGCTGGATACCAGGGATTTTTGACAGCCTCCAACTTACGTTCACACTTTGGAAAATCCCCTTGACCTTTTATCTGCACTGGGCCATATATGAGCCCCGACGGCTGCATCATCAGGCTCAAAGAGGCACGGAGGGCAGGGAGGCAGCAAGCCAAATCACGGGAAGAGAAGAAAAGGTGTGAAGGTTGCACAAAAGCTGCAAATGAGCCCATAGGAGAGAGCTGGGACTCCCAGACCCTTCTCCAGACTTTGGTTTCCCACTGAGGTGGCAGATCTGCTCATGTTTCACATGGTTTTGGCACAGGGGATAACATGGGGAACACGGTATTCTAAAGAAAGGCTTCCTTTTATTTTTTTTTTCTTTCTGGTCAATAAAGCTGCAGTTTGACTTTAGGGTGAAGATTTGGATCAATTCTCATTTTCTAGAAAATGATTCTCTCTTATACACCGAGGAATAGAATTGAAAATGTAATCTATCTTGTTGAGAGGTAGAGTCAGGGTCATGAAAATTAACCCCCAAGTGCCATTTAATGTGTTTTTTCACATGCTGGCAAATAGCAGAGAACGTCTTTGGATTTTTAAACAGTAATTTAGAAAAAACTAAAATCAGTTTTGCCCAAGAATCTGAAGGGATCTTGCCACTAAGTCACTTTTTCTCTGCAATGTAAAGTATCTGAGACCAATCATTTTCGGCAACAATTTACTGGCAAATACTACTGCAAGTGAAAACTGAGATCTGTGTGACTTTGTCTCACAGCATTTTATTTTAATATTTGGCTATATAAATTGAAGCAGAACTCAGAATCTTATATTAAACAATTTCACTTCTGAATCCATAGGATAAAAAGAAGAGCAAAGAATAAAATATAATGAGGTCTCTCATGTAAGGTCAGGAAAATGTGACGCTTTAAAATGACCTGAACTGATAAAGAGAACAACCAAGTGTAGCTGGCCCAAAGCAGAAAGCTTTGTGGATTTACTACCCAGATATTGCCTTTATAATTATACTTTATACTGCGAGCAGGGTTACTGGAGGCAGACCTTTAATCCTGCACACCACTTGTACAGTTGTTACTGCTGATCACCAGAGATGATGCTTGTAAAGGAGGCCCAGGGTGGACAAAGGTGCGTGGTGATCCGCCAAGGTCTTTCCATTTGGACTGATTACTCAAAGCAAGGGAAAAAAAAAACAACTTCATTAACGGTAGAAATTTTCACAGTGGCACTGCAAACATCAGCAGTGCTGATGAAGAACAAAGCCTTCAAATTTCATTCAACTGATGCATAAACCATAAAATTCTGAAAGCAACTCAGCTGATTTTTATCATCAGCACTGAACTAGATACAAGTGGTCAGCTCTAAATTACTATTCTTTTATTTGCCACTTGAGTTCCTACAGCACTCCAGAGAGTCCAGGATATCTTTGTTCTGGGGACTGTAAAAACACCAAATAAAAAGCCCTCCTAAGAGTTTCCAACCTAAAGAAAAGACAACACTTAATAACAGGTGCAACAGACGACTGGGAAATGATGAAGTACTATCTGTCAGTGTGACGGCCACGGTACTCGTCCATCAGCAACTTAATCACTACCAAGGGCCCTTCTGCAGCAAAGGCAAGTTCAAAGGAGGGCAATGAGGGCATCTTGCAGAGTTTCTAGGTCTCCATAGGAAAATGTAAAGAAGATCATGCGAGTGAGAAGTAGAGGCTGGTGTGGGACAGGTTAGAGCTGGCAATTAGAGAGACCTTGAAAATAAAACCACGCTGCTGTGCCTGATGCAGAAGGCAAGGTAAACCAGCGGAAAGAGAAAAGCAGAAGTATGCCAGACAGAGCAAAGGGGTAGGAAATGCTGTGAACAGGTCTGCAACCAATCGGACTGTGCTGGCCAAGGCTAGGGGAAAGCTTGCTGCAAATTTGGGTAATGTAAATGTTTGGCTTTTAGCTCTGTGGAAGCATAGGAAAGACTGTATCTCATGGACAGTAGGTAGAGCAAATCAGAAAGAACAAGGGATAACTTGTGTGGGGTGAGGTTGGAGGGGTAGATGATTACACACAATGAGGACATTGACAGGAATCATTTCATGTTGCCCACAGAGACTCACTGGAAGCTTAGTTTGGATAGCCAAAACGCCAATGAGATATCTAAGCCCCATGAAACAGAGGAATGTGTTTGAACACCTCCCTGCCTTTTTCTGCCATCTTCACTCTCAAGAAGTGCATCTCTGCTAGAGAAAAAGCTGCCAGAGCCCTAAACGCACCCCGGGCAGAGGCGCATGTGGATCAGAGATGTTTGCACAAAGCCACCCACTGACAGTTGCACCCGTGACACCCATGAGTGACAAGGAAACTCAACACAAACCCATCATCCACCCCACGTCCCTGGTGGCCATTTCCCAAAGCAGCGTTGGTGTCAGCTTTTCCGCTCCCACAACAGCCACTGAAGTGCTGCTTTAGTACTTCAAAAGGGGCTGTTCAAGTAGCGCTACGGCAGTCACCAAACAAACCTCTGCTCTCTATCTTCAGGGATAAGATAAGACATCAAAGTGATTGATTCCCAGCTCTCCACGTCAAAGCCGAATGAGGGGCAGCCCACGCATCCCCCCCCATCCCGCAGGAGTGTGGTTGCGTGTGGGAAGGACTGTCAGATTCCCAGTGGCTTGGTTTTTTTTTCCTTCAGTCAACTTAATCTCCTTCCTGTTGGCAACCAAGCTTAATTTGCGCTTTTGAAATTATTTCCTTACCTTTAAATGACAATAAGAAACACCCACAGAAAAATACCTTTGTGCCCTGACAAGCAGATTTACTGAGGGAAATGGTGACCACCCAGCAGCAAAAAAATGATAATTATAGGCACATAATCCATTCTATCGGTCCACCAATAACCACAGCATGAAATGACCCCATTAACACCCCCAAGACCTAATAATTCACCTTCCTCCAATGCCATGTCAAATAAACAGCTCATAGAAATGCTTGTTATTTTGTTGGATGCAAAAGCCTGCCTGCTAGCCAGTCAAAAAGATGAGGGAAAGTTTTAGAGTTAGTTTTATTTAAAATTTTCCTAGCAGAGAGTCATCGATGGTCTGCTTGAGAAGCAGCTGCCAAGATGTTTTGCCCACCCTCTCCACTCTCCTCATTGCCTGATACATGCGATATCGTTCCTCCTCAGCAGGATGAGGAGGAATACGTATGTCACACTGTGAACCCGAAGAAAATAAGAACATCTCTTATCTGAGCTGAGCTGCCCTGAGAAGGTGCTGGCTGATGGGAGATAGGAAGAGCCTTGCTTGAGGGACCTCTGAAAGCTCCTTATGGCTTGTTGTGAGTTATCCAGATACGGGCTGCAGCAGCATGATCCAAGGGTTATCTTAATATATGACTTTCAGAGTTTTTAACAGCAGAAGGAAAGGAAAATGCACTGTCCCTGCTTGCCCTAGAGTGTGTCCTGGGGTGCCCCAAGGGCCTGGGTTGATGGGTCTCCTGGCTGATGGTTATTTCCACAAGGGAGGACCAGGCTTGCTGTGTTGATACAACATTTTGAGGGACTCCTGAGGTTTGTGCTGCTTAAGCAAAGGTCCCCGCCCACAACTTCTGAGACCGCATCTGGAATATTGAGTCCAGTTCTGGGCCCCTCAGTTCAAGAAGGACAGGGAACTGCTGGAGAGAGTCCAGCGTAGGGCTGCAAAGATGATTAAGGGAGTGGAGCATCTCCCTTATGTGGAAAGGCTGAGGGAGCTGGGTCTCTTTAGTTTGCAGAAGAGGAGACTGAGGGGAGACCTCATTCATGTTTATAAATATCTAAAGGGTGAGTGTCACGAGGATGGAGCCAGGCTCTTCTCGGTGACAAACAATGATAAGACAAGGGGTAACGGACACAAACTGGAACACAGGAGGTTCCACTTAAATTTGAGAAGAAACTTCTTCTCAGTGAGGGTAACAGAGCACTGGAACAGGCTGCCCAGAGAGGTTGTGGAGTCTCCTTCTCTGGAGACATTCAAAACCCGCCTGGACGCCTTCCTGTGTAACCTCATCTAGGTGTTCCTGCTCTGGCAGGGGGATTGGACTGGATGATCTTTTGAGGTCCCTTCCAATCCCTGACGTTCTGTGATTCTGTGTGATTCTTTGATATCCTTTTATTTTGAAGACCTCGTTTCTGGGTCCCACCCATAGACCCCTAAGAATCCATGCCATCAGGAAACAATTTTGGAAAATGCAAATCTTTGTGCAATTCAGAGGATGGAGGTGAATGGAGCTGGCCTGGAAAGCCAGAGCTGCATAAAATCCACTTATTTTTCATTGAAGAAGGATATTATCAAACTCCCCAATGCATGGTCTGGAAGAACAAGCATGTGCTGCCTACCATCCTAAAATCAGCTCCTGCTGCACAACAGCAACTGAACAAAAGTGAGAAATAAAGTCCCAGGGCTGACGGAAAAAAAAAAAAAAAAAAAAAAAAGAAAGAAATGTTACAATCAATTAAGCAACAGAATTATTTTCCAAGGAGGCAGTCAATAAGGCAGAAACACCGGCGATACAAATAGCCTGGAGGAACACGCCGGTGGCTTTAGTGCAGCCAGCTCGTTTCCATTAGCGGAGAGGGATTGCTTAGCCGGACACACAGGGTCACTTTCCGCTTCGGTTCCTCCCAATCAACAGCTCAACTAACAGGTGCAACCTGGTGTTTAAATCTGAATACGGGCAATGGAGAGCTGCCAATGCAGCGAGGAGAAAATTGGATGCCTGTTGAGATGAAAGTGGGGACACCGGCGCAGGGGCTCGGGGGCTGAGCGGCGAGGAGGAGAGGTGCGGCTTGTCCCCAGCACCGCGGCTGCTGGATATCCTGTGTAACACGAGTGGGGAATCCGAACACAATTGCAAGAGGTCAAGTGTCCGCATCAGAAAGCTATGAAAATCACGGGAAGTGATTATTAATAGCCATAGCAGGGAGGCTGAGAGCTTAGCAGGTGGTCCTTTCATAAGAGGGACATACCTGTTTTGTAGGGGAAGGCGAGCTCTCACCCCTTGGTGCTGTCAATCAGACCCTTTCTCTTCAGCAGCAAAAGCTTCAGTTGCAGGAAAAACACAAGGGGAGTCGGTCAGAGGTGTAGGTTGGATGGGTCTGTGCTCTGCCCCAGCTTTCCTATGTAACCGTGGGCAGAGCTACTCCATGTGCTCCCATTTCCCACTCCCGATAGGTGAATAGCAATTGTCCCTCCTCATCTGGTGGCTGAGCATTGGCATCAGGAGGCAGATGGGAATCATGAGCTGAGATGTTTGTTGAGGACCCCAGGAGCATTGGGTCATGCTTAATGTGCTCTCAGGACTTAGCTTTGTGGGCAAAATCCAATTTTCTTACCCCCAAAAATGGCGGGGTGGGGCCTGCTGTGGAGTAGAGTGGGTCTGCCCTGAAGAACTGGAGTTCACTGTCTCCAGCAGGCATGAGATCCAGCAGCAACTCCTACTTTGGGATGGGTGTCCCACATCACAGGGACTAACATGCCATAAGACAGCATTTTCATCACTGGAATCAGTGTTTTTCAGAGCTTTTACCCAAAGTAGGATGAAATACAGTGATTTTAACTCTCCTGGTGGGTGGCTGCCCTGTGCAACAGCTTTTTTTCTACAAATCCTGTCCTTGGCTTGCTCCCATAACTTGGGTTCCTGTCTTTAACCCAGAATCCAGATACCTAAAATACTCAATTTTACATTAACTATCCTGAAATCCACCAGAATGTAACAGAAATTAATGCACCATCCTTCTCAATGAAACTCAACTTGTTTTCAAAATGGTTTAGCTTTTTGAGGAAAGAGGACATGGGGCCAGACTCCATTCAGGAGCAACCCCAAAGACAGTGCCAGATTTGGGGCAAGTTTGCTCCCTGGTTAGAAAAAGTCTTTCTCTCTGGGTTGGAAAAGGGAAAATACGTGGTACATGCTTTTTTAAGGGGTTTGGATGGCAGATGCAATCCCTGATGCTTTATTTGAAATAACTTTTACTCCATTGTGGAAGAAGACAAACACAATATTTGCATCTCCAGTGCACCTTATTTCACTCATAATCTGCAGCCCATAACTGTTAACTTGATGCACAGCAAAATATGCAGGCATAAAATAGTCAGAAAATTCCCCATTTCCTAAGCAACAAGTGTGACCAGTGTTTCTGTGTTAACTTTGAGAATCTGTAAAAAAAGAAGACCTAAAAATTTGAAAATGTAGATTACTAGCAAACCTTAAAGGTCATCTCGACATATAAGGCATTTAATGAATTCCTGGATTGATCTTTGTCTTCGTTCTTCTGGAATTGGGTTATAATGATCATATTTGCACAGTCTCATTTTTCGTTTGGAAATAAAGTGTTTGGTTTCATTAAATAAACCAGGGACTTCGCTTCAGAAAAAAAAGTTACTTTCTTTTGAAATCAGGTTAACTGCAACTAAAATATGGGTCTATGTGCTGCACTAATCATCCAGCTCCGTGATTGTTGCAGTAATTCAGATAGTCTGACATACAAGAAAGGAAAGTAAATTTAGCTTCAAATTGAAGGCTACATATGGTTGGCATATTGACTTCTCGGGATATTTATATTCAGATTATTCTTGGGGAACTTCAGCAAGTTTGACTAGGACTGCATTTCTTTTAAAGAGATTCTGTACAGGCACCAAAATAAATGGTCAGTGCTTGTGCTAGTCCAGCCAGGAGATCCTCTGATAATGTAAGTCCAAACACTTGAAAAAAGTCTGTTCCAGGGCTTCCTCAAGCAAAGGGCAGGATGTTTTTATAAATGGTTAAATCTACAAAAGAATGACTGCTAATTCCAACTTCAGAGAACTACAGCGAAAATGTGATTGCTTAAAATTGTTATTCAGCAGTTCCTTAATTGCAGTTTACAAAGCCCGAGTGTGCGGGAACACCCGCTGGAAGACCCCTAATTCTTGGCAAGGGGCAGAATTGCAAATGTGATGCTTTTTACCCCACTCCCTCTGAGCCAACCAGGTCGCCCTTCTGCCCATCAGCTCCCTTGGTCCTGCACTAAGGCACCAAATCTCCCCAGTTTCAGGGTGCAGCTCCTTAACACCCGGCTCAAGGCTGCAGGGTTGTGAGATGTCAGGGAAATAAAGAGTCAGGCTGAATATTGTAGCATTTAATCCAAATAAACCAGATTTCCAGAAGAATTGATGTCCTAGGACAAACGGCATCAGTCAGTCCTGTAACACACGTGAAGCTTCTGAAGCCTTATCTTCTCTTTATCAGTTGAATAATACAGGCTCCTGCTTAGCCAGACTAAATGGTATTTTAATTGAATGTTTCCTTTAAAAAATCAATGGCAGGAAAACAAAGGGGTCAATGTTGCATGAGCATGTGCTCAATCCCTTCAAATTATGACACACACACAAATCCCCCCAAGCACATCCATGTAGGCTTTAGTGTGATAATTGTAATTACCGTAGTATTCTTCTGAAATCTGCTTCCAGCTCTTGAGCTATGGGTAGACATGCTCTTGGAGAGGGAGCACATAATTATAATTTATAATTATAAATGCTGCTACTGGTGCCCATCACCTCACCCCAAAAGCCTGGGATGGCTGCAGGAATCGCTGGGCACATCCTTATGACTATGGCCTGACCTTCACCGTGCAGGAAGGCGAATCAGATCATCACCCTGTTCTGTTCTTGTCCCTGTCCTTGCTAAAATAGAAGTCACCTCACTCCTCACCCTGTGACTGGTTCCTGAAGGCAAGTGTCTGTTCTCACATGGCATCTTAAAAAGCCCATGCATCGCAGTTTTGGATGTGGGCTTTTGCCTGTCCTGATCTGATTGCAGGAGACAGCCGTCGGTGGAGCTCCATGGGTTAGGGTTTGTTTTTAAGGGCTGGCCTGGTCTTTGGTCTAAATAGAGGAAAAAAAACATCCCTCAAAATGAGTCTGAGGGGATGGGACTCAATGTGAGCCCTTGGCTGATTCAGTGCAGGGTTCACCCACGCACATTCACAATTGTGCCTCAGTCTTGTCTTCGGGAGCTCTTTCTCCCTCAGTGACAGCCCTCCCCTAACAGGAGAGCATTAGTTATGGTGACCTGAACAGTAGTTTCATGATGCTGTAACTTGGATGACCCACCAGAATTATTTCTGCTCCATCTCCATGGATAGGACAGGTATTTCCAGCTCAGCTTCTGCAGGTGCTTCACAGCAGGCAGCTGCAACCACGGGTCTCTGCATCTTTCTGCCTCTTCCCATGCTCATGTCCCACACCCATGTCTCTCTGCCCACCCCTCCTCAGTAATTCCCTGTGAGCTGCCTTGGGCCATGGGGCTGATCCTGAGTCTGCTGATGCTCACCAAAAGCTGTGCTCAGAAAAATCCTGCTGGTTTTCCTTCCTGCATCGCAAAAGGCGTGCATCATGTGTGGTTCCCCCAGCCACGATGAATTTGCTTTGCCATGCACACTCTCAGTGCTTCCTTGGGTTTCCTTGTCCCTCCCAGACGCATCGTCATCTCTGCAAATCTATCCCCTTTCCTACACATCACCTTCTGCATTTCCCACATCATTCCCTTCACCATGTCCAGTTTTACCACATTTTGAAGCTCTGGCTCAAACAGGGACATTTTTTAGCTGTATGATCCCTCTGGAGTTAAATCCCTTTGCAGACTTTTTTAAATTTCAGAATAGGGATGCCTTTTTTCTGGTTTAGCTCATGCTGCCTGCAGCCTGCTTTGCTCCTGGCTACATCTGAGCCACTTCTGAGCAGTAACTGAGAGAGAAACATGCTGAGTGGCATGAGCAGAAGGGACAAAGGCTGCCGTGCAGCAGCATCTGCTTCTGGGACCGCTCTGCATCTCTGCTGCCCCTTCTCACCTGAGCAGAGCTGTGCACGGATGACTGAGAGCAAAAAACAATATGTGTACCCAGCACAGTACTAACCCCGCGACTGTGGAGCTGGAAAGCCAAAGAATTTGTGCTAAAATCAAGATGCAGTTATCTCTCTCACATTTACCTCCAATTCAGTCACCTTCCAGGTCTTTAGCAGCCTTCTCCAAGCTTTGCTTTCCAAGACTGAGGCCACAGGTATTTTCAAAATATTGTAGTAAGACAGATGCAGCTCCTGGGATACTGATCCCAGCTTTATCCTGTATAAAGAAGAAAACCTTTAAAAAGTTATCATTTTGGTCAAAAACTCTGCTTTTCACTTTAAAAAAGCAGTAACTATTCAAATCAGATATTCTGTAGACCTCATTGCTCTAGGATGGGCTATTACTGACCTCCCCATTTTACAGCACATCGATCTCAGCACCATCAAGGCATATTCTCTCCCTTTCACCCCCAGGTTTATTTTACTCATGAGCCGATGGACGGAAATGCAAAAGCTGGTGACTTTGGGGTGAGGTTTTTGGGGCTTGGAAAGCCTTCATTCGCAGCTGGTTGTAGCAAAGGTCGGGGTTTTCTGTCGGGCTTTTTTCTTCCCCCTCTCTGACCTAGAAGAAAGCAGCAGAACCACAGGTGATGCAATTTGATTAGAAGCTCCCAAGGCTTAAATCTCTGTGCTATTAGCCCCGTCTCTAACAACAGCCATGCCATAACCTCCTTCTTGCTCCTCCCACGTACATTTCCCTTCTCTTACAAAGGCTCAGCGAGATCGAATAAAATAAAATAAGTAAAAAAAAACCACCCTTCAGTTAAAAAGAAGAAGGTGGCAATGGCAGTAACAAACAAACCAGTGACTGCAGTGCTGGATGCCGGATGCTTTGCGTGTTGCTACGTGACTCGGGGTGTGCAGCATCCCTGGGGGGCGGTGGTGGGACCCCCCACTCATGGGTGCTGCAAGGACAGCGGTGCTGCCTGATGCCTTTGACCTCTCCCTCATCCTCATCCTCAGCCTGTGAGAGCCAGGTAAGTCTTCATTTGTGTAAATAAATCCATGGGGGGAATGCACCCACTGCCAGATAAATTTAGGATGATGCACCTGGCACCCATACATGCCCCTGATGCTCTCCGCAGGGCTGATGCTCCCGACCCCACCACCAACATCAGCCACCTCATCCCACCCTCACCAAGGACCCTGAAGAACCAAGCTTTCACTGCCGAGGGTACATGCACTTCATTTTTTTCCGTTTCTAATTAATTTTAAGTTCTTTGTTCCCCAGCTGATGAGATCTTAGGTTTCAGGAGAGCTGGGCTTTCTTGTATTTTCACCCTGGCCACAGCAGCTGGGCTTTATCTGAGGTGAGACCTTGTCATGAAAGGCAAAATCTGCTCCATCTCGGTGCTGGTACTGGGAGCACCAAATCACACATCAAGTCATTTTGCAACATGCAATAAATCCGTAGTAGCTGGCACTGGGGCAAATGAGCTGCATGTTGCTGAAAGGAAATCAATAGGCTGACTGAGCCTGGAAAATTTTACTTCTCTGGTTTTGATATTTCAACCCGTAGGTTCTGTTTGTCTGATTGTTTGGTTTCTTTCTCTCAGACAAAATCATCCTGACAGACATGAAATCTTTGTTTATGTTGAGAAACTTTGCTCCTTCCTGTTTTCCTGTTTTAGCAAATTACACATTTTAAATTGTAGTTGTCTCCAGCACGCCTGCCCTGCAGGAATGTGACTGGTGCTATTTGCAGAGAGATGATGCTGAGTAAAAGAGCAGAACTCGTCCCTTGGTATTTTACACTTCCCCTGCCCTTGGCTGATTATCAAAGATTTCAGTTCTATCTTAGTACTCACTTCCAGCTTTGCCCAAATTATTTGTCTTAAACACTTCTTGGCTTGAAATCATGCTGAGTTCAATCTCCCCCATGGGAATCTCGGGACTTTTACTCCAGCCAGAAAACACTGTGAGCGCAGCCTGCTCCAGAGCAAATAAATCGGTTTCCACAAGGAAAACGGGCAGGAAAAACTCCAGAAATATAATCCACCTCTTGGGCCAAAGGTCAGAACTGCTTATGTTTAACCTGCACGAGTTTATCAGTTGCCAAATGAAATAATCACATAGTCAGATATAGTCCAAATCAGCCAGAACAGGTAGAAAATGAGGAAGTAAGAATTCTATAGAGCTTTGGTGAAGCTCTCTGTTGTTATTTATATGTAGAAAGACAGACCTTACATATGTAAAGAAGATATGGTTTTATCATCTTTAAGGAAGCTGGGTTTGTGTTTCAGTTAATATTTAATTACAAATGCTACCCATTAAAGTCGTAAACTCTTGTTTGCTAACTGGAGTTCTGTCATTGTGCCCAGAAATGGCATTCAAAGTGAACCAGTGTTGAAATAGATAAAGTAATATACATGATTAAGAGAAGTATAGCAATTGCCTAATTAGGTATACAACTAATATAGTTAATAAATCTTGTTTGAAAGCATTTTCTGATGGCTTCCTGAGTCATGAGACAATTAAAAATATAAAAAAGAATGAAAAATCCCCCAAAACCTATCAGGCCAGAACTTTCCTTTTGACAAAGGGCAAACCAAGCTCCCCAGGTTTAGCAGTCACTTCTAAAGATAGAAAGAATTCAAGATCTCCGAGTGGACTCTGCTTTTGACAAAGCAAGTCATCCAATTTCTGCATTAAATCATAACCTGAAAATAAAGGGCATTTCAAATGTCACTCGATGTAATGCTCTGACATGGCTGTATTTTGGTAAAAAACCTATCTTTAGCTAGATTTCCCTTAAAAGTTTGGACAGGACTAAGCATCCATTTGATGTTCTGCTGCAAGCACCAGCCAGAAAACCTTAATTCTGGCACTGACACACTTGTGTGAGCTTGGCTGCTTCACGTTAAGACCTTTGTAAGAGGCAGATATGGATCTTATTTCTCCTTTTCCTTACATTTGCTCTACTCATTCATGGTCGTGCAAAGCTGGTGCAAAACATCACGACTGCTCACACGGATGATGTGAAGGTCAGTCAATGCCAGTAATGATGCCTCAAAGTTAATTACCTCTCATTTTGATTGGGGGGAGTGGTGGGAAAATTATGAATATAATCCTGAATTTAACAAACCTAAAAGAGCATTTAATTATTCTAGTTATATCGTTATCCCCAGACACTTTCTTGTTTTCGACAGGATCTGCTCCTCCAGGGCAGGAGGTAATTGCTTATTTCCTTGCACACTTCAGCGATCGTACTGGAGTAGGTAATGATTTATTAGGAGAGCTGGAAGTGCTCAGCCACCCCATGAGTCGAGTCAGCCGGCAGTGCCGTGTACAGCACCCTTGATGCTGATAACGAAAAAATTCAACAGCCCAGAATGGGAGCCGCTAATCAGGAGTGGTGACACAGCAGTGAGATGGGCTCTTTGCAGAGATCCCCCCTCCTGCAAGGTACCTGCCATGAGTCAGACCCTGGGAAGAACAGATAATTCGGGCGTAGCGATGTGTCTCCCACCCTGTGTTTACCTGCTCCCAAACCTCCTCCAGCCCTGCGGAAGCACAGCTGCGTTAGCACAAAGCCCAAGGCCTGGCTACACCTCTCTCCAGACTTTCAGGTTGTCAAATTAATGTTTGCATCAATTTAATTTTCACATGAGTCATCATTAAGTGATTCAGTCGCTCTCCCAGCAGCCTTCAAATAGCACTGACCTTTCTTTCAAAGTGTGACCTCAGGTGGGGATTTAGAGGAGGAACAGGAGAGTGATTCAAGCGCAGATGCCAGGGTCAGGCAGTTTTGGCTTTTTGGGGTGTAACTCATCAGGGAAAAGAGCTGTCACTGTGCGGGGGGCGCTTCTGGGATGACCTTTCCTGCCACCTGGCATTGGTTTGCAAAAAAGATAGTGTGTGCAGAGGTTGCGCAGGAAAGCCATTGCAAAGATGGCACAAAAGCATAGGACCCTAATGCTGAGACTGAAATCTATCTTGGAGGTAAGGCCTATGAGTTGTGGGAGGCTCACCCAAGTCTTGGACTGTCTCTGGGTTGTCTGGAGCAAGCTGGGACCTGATAGTGTCACTGAAATTGGGAATAGAGAAACTCCTTAATGCCAATGTAGTATTAAGAAGCAGGAATTATTTATGATGGCTGGTGCGAAGGGGAATAAATTCCACCAACATTGCACACCTTACCTGGTGTGTTCACTCATTAGAAAGGATGCATACATGCATACTCAATAGAATCTATGTATATCATTTCCTGTAACTAACTGAAATATCTCCTCCTCCTTCTGATCACATGCAGTATTGGGTCTGAGGGTTGTTTCATAGCCCACCAGAGACCCCAGACTCAAAAGAAAGACCCTCCAACGGCCTTGGTTGAAGGACTTGGCTAGAAAAGCTGAGGGGCCTGTTCCATATAACAAAGGGTTAAGGCTCCAGTAAATGATAAAGCACTAAGTTTTCATCCTTGATTCACTCTCAGGGAAGCACCAGGGGCTGCAGCCCATGGTCTGATGAGGGACACAGAAGCCAAATATAGTGCTAATATTTGTGCTTAGATGTGGAAGGCAAAGATCTGAGGGAGACAAACTCCAGAGCAGGAACCCATCTACACCTGGGTAAATGTGCCAAGTCACCCCTCTGGAGGCATCCACTGCACTCCCAAAAACAGGAAGGGAGCAAACATCTTAAATAGGTGGTTGGTCTGAACTCCCCACATTATCAATACCTGTCCCAAAGTGCCTAAATTTGGCTGGGCAAGATTAGACTTAGTGTGGCAGTTACCTCCCAGGTGCAACATGGCAGACTTACCCCACCAGCACCAGCTAATGGGCTCCCAAACAGCAGCTTCTTAAGGATCACCTGGCAAAAGACCTGTGAAGAGATCTACAAAGGTGGCCTGTGATGATTATCCCCCCTATCTCCCTTCTGTTTCCTGCAGATGCAGTGTTCATAGTGGCTTCTGAGCACCTACTACTTCACACCATCCTAATAGGTTCAGAAGAAAGCTCAGGTGGCGAGGCACCTCAGGAGGTCATCTGCTTCAGTCCTGTGTTCTCCTCAGGTCATCTGCTCCAGTCCTCCTGTGCTTTTAGTCTCCTCTGCTTCCTGGAGGAAGCTAAAGGCATGCAAGCAGTAAGGAGGACCTGCTGGTTTCAGGAAGTTCCCAGAAAAAATGGCTACCTTGGGCCCACCTCAGCAAGCAAAGTGGTTGCTCCAAAATCGGGCTGTCAGTCCCCATTTTGAACACAGCACCTTCTTCCCCTTCTTTTTGTGTACTCCTACTCTTCAGCATCTCTCCCCCACCAAGAAATCCTGCTTGCCAGTCTCTTGTATCACCTAAAAACACTTGTTCGTCTAAAGCCTTTGACTTAGGCCAGTTTTGGGAGCCACCAGCAGCTGCCCAAGCTCCCTGCCCTGCTACAGTCAAGAGGGGCAGAAGCCTGATTTGGACCATCCTGGCTTCTTCCAAAGGCTTGTTTTTTAGTAATTCTCCATTTTCAGAGGTTATTGGCTTGCTCTTATCATGAAAGCTGCCCCTGGCAATGCTCGTCCTTCCTTTGTAAGAAAAACATCCCAGGCCTGAAGTTAAATAAGTGTCACATGAGTTTAAGGCATTTTTTCCCCACTCACTCATAAGTGTCAGGGTTTCTTATCCACGGGCTGGGAGTCCAGGAGCAGTTTGTGTCTTTTTTGGCTGCCGTATCTCATCATGGAGCACTTTTCACGTCAGAAAGCTCTCTTCCCTTCTTAGGCTGCTCCTCAAGTCAGGAGAAAGGCTGTCAATTGATGTCTGAAGAGGGGGTCAGCCCAGCAAGTCACTTGTTTTGTCTCTCTTCACAAAGCTGGAAGTGGGGGGGGGGTTATTTATAAGATGAAAATATGCTGACCCTTTCATCTCACATTTTATTTTGAGGGATTTGAACTGTTAATTTTCCAGTGCACCAAAAGGGCTGCCAAGAAATGTCCCAACTGCTAAAAACCTCATAGCAAGCCTCAAGAGTCCCCTTGCTTGTGAAATGACAGAATTGTATTCAAAAGCATACAGACAAGCTGCAGACACCATATGAGGGACTTCATCATTTAGCTTGCTGCTAAGATCTCTTTTTTAATACTCAGTCAATGTTAAAAATAATTCAATTGGTCACAGTGAAACTCAGGCCTAGAAAAGAGGTGTCGAGTACTGTTGAATCCCCACCACAAATTCAGAATAACTGCAAGCGTTAGGCTCAAATTTCGTACAAAGCGTACAAGATAAATAAGATGGGAAGATGTCCTCCCTTGTTTTCCTGGTCAGAAATAATTCAATTCATAAGTTGCAAGCAAGACACTTTTAGAGGGAAGCACAGTATTTGGATGAATGTCTCTTCTACCTCTCAAATTTGTCATGCTCTTTCATAAATCATTCCCATACTCAGTCACAAATTTCAGCTATGGTTTAATGTAGCTCTTTTTTCTCATTATATTTGCCTGATTCAATTCTTTCCTACCCATAGAGTAAATACATGCACTATCACAGAGACACAGTTGCTGCTATACAAAAAAACACTTTCCAGAGCTAAGGTTTGTGCTCTTGCTCTCCTTTCTCTGATGTACTCACAGTGTATGGTTGACGGAGAAGTTTAACATCTAAGATAAAGGTCTCACTGTGGACACTGTGATGTTAATGGTTCAGCCAACGCACTTAATCCTTACAGCAGGGTGTAATCCATTACCTGGGTTTAGTTGAAAGAAATCTGGGGTTTTTTTCTGATTCTTGGATCTTTTACAACAGCGTTACAGCGTACACCAGGCTCTTTTGATGTGAACTGTAACTGATCAGCACTGATAATGCAGCAAAAGAGGAACTTCATGTGCCTCTTCACATCTCAATCATCCACGTGCTGACGAGGACAGTTCCAGATCAACTGTGTTGCTGTGCACAAAACCAGCTAAAATACAATATATTGCTATGTAAATATTTTTTGATAGGCTACAGTGATATATCTTGTTCAATGTAAACTCAAAAAGAGGAGATAAATACAGACAAAAAGAAACTTAGACCCTTGGGGCACCTGTGGATTAAACAGCACCTGAGTTATGATTTTGAGATCACAGAATCACAGAATCACAGAACGTTAGGGATTGGAAGGGACCTCAAAAGATCATCTAGTCCAATCCCCCTGCCGGAGCAGGAACACTTAGATGAGGTTGCACAGGAAGGCGTCCAGGCGGGTTTTGAATGTCTGCAGAGAAGGAGACTCCACAACCTCTCTGGGCAGCCTGTTCCAGTGCTCTGTCACCCTCACTGAGAAGAAGTTTCTTCTCAAATTGAAGTGGAACCTCCTGTGTTCCAGCTTGTGCCCATTACCCCTTGTCCTATCATTGTTTGTCACCGAGAAGAGCCTGGCTCCATCCTCGTGACACTCACCCTTTAAATATTTATAAACATGAGATCTTTGGTTATGTTGAAATTTGCAGCTTTAGGGTTTTGCTTTTAAGTCTTTGGTTAAAGTTTCAAGAAATTACCAATTAATTTCATTTCTCTAAGATGTTCATGGATCATTAATACATGCAGTTTATTAAGCAGGCAATAATAGCATTACAACAGGAAAAGAAGGAAAAAAATCAGTGCGATAATGTAATCAAGTGGCTAAGACTACAAAATGGGGCCAGGACTTCTGGGTTTCATTGACTCTACATTTGACCTTGAGTCAGCCGTGTTTGTCTGTTCTTTTGCCTCCAAAATTTAACCTGCATTACAAGCGTGTTGCAAACTTGCAGTCCAGCCTAGGAAGTCCACAAAGAGCATTTAAGAAGCGGTACCTCCCTGCGCATCACAAATAGAGTTTGCAGCATTGCATACAGGGAAATTTTGTCACCAGAGACAAAGGACCATAAAATGCTACTCAACCTACCCTAAAATGGGTGTGTAAAGGACTACGCACACACGTGTCTCCATTGATTATAAATGGAATTTGGCGTGGCCTGCTCAACAGAGGTCAGGGTTTCTTCCCTTCCAGGCTCAATGACCCACCAGGACATCCTCACAGTGTGATTTGCCACCGCTCTCGCTCCCAGGTGGTTTCTGCACACAGCAGGTTCAGGTGAGGCAGCTCCACAGGTGAGGTGGATAAGCAAGTAACCAGACAGCTAAGCTCCAGCTTTGATTTTTCTCTCTCTCAGGGCTTCATTAGCACACAGAAATGCCTGTTAAACCCAATGAGCACCTGGTTCAGACCCAGCTGTTCCTTAATTTCTATTTCTTTTAGTAAACTTGGAATCGTTATGGTTGGAAAAGACCTTTAAGATCATCCAGCCCAATCGTTAACTAACTCTACCATGCCCACTTCTAAACCATGTCCCTGAGCACCACATCTGGATGGCTTTTAAATACATCCAAGGATGGTGACTTCACCACTCCTCTGAGCAGCCAGTTCCAGTCTTTGATAACCCTTTCAGTGTAGAAGTTTTTCCTAATGTCTAACCTAAACCTCTCCTAGCGTAATTTAAGGCAGTTTCCCCTTGCCCTGTTGGTTGTTACTTTTGAGAAGAGACCCGCATCCACCTCTTTACACTCTCCTTTCAGATAGTTGTAGAGAGCAATAAGGTCTCCCCTCAGACTCCTTTTCTTCAGACTAAACAACCCCAAGTCCCTCAGCTGCTCCTCACAAGACTTATTCTCAAGACCATTCACCAGCTTTGTAGCTCTTCTTGGAACCCTCTCCAACACCTCAATCTCCTTCTTATACTATGGCACCCAAAACTGATCACAGCACTCAAGGTGTGGCCTCACCTGTGATGAGTACATTGGGGCAATCACTTCTCTAGTCCTGCTGGTCACTTTATTTCTGATTCAGGCCAGGAGGCTGTTGGCCTTCTTGAGCACCTGGGCACATTGCTGGCTCATGTTCAGTTGGCTGTCGATCAACACCCCCCAGGTCCCTCTCTGTCAAGAAGCTTTCCCACCACTCATCCCCAAGCCTGTAGCATTGCATGGGGTTGTTGCAACCCAAGTGCGGGACTTTTACCATCACCAATGACCATTCTGTTCCCATGGGGCAGTAGCTGACCAGCACTTGATCAATTACCTGGCCAGGCATCATGCTCCATCCTCTACCTAATTGCATCCCTGAAAGAAATGGTACTCAGCCCTGTAATGCTCTACTTCAAAGTAATAAAGTTGTTCTGCAAAGTTGCTAATGGTGCTGTGCCACTTTTCGAAACAACACAGATGTTAAAAACTCATTCAGGAGGAAGACACCGATGGTCGGTATTGAAAGGAGAAGTGATGTAAATCCTCTGTGTTCACTGTTCTAATTGTTTAATGCATGAAAACAGGCAAATGCTTGTCGATTATGTCTTTATTTTAAAGATAGAGCCAGTAACGCAAAAGAAGACATGGGAAGATGAAGCCGATTGCTGCTGGCATGGGCTGGCATGGTCCCACACTTTTGGCAGTTGTTCCATTAGCAGCAAATCTGGCTCTACAATTACACCTCTTCCAAGGAGATAATTGCATGTTTCATAGCGGGCTCTGACTCTCCAGAGCAATCTTTGGTGCTGATTCCTAAATAAAAGCGCATCTCAGAAGAGCTTGACTCAGAAGGCTGCAAGCACAATTCAGGAGTCCTGCTTACGTGATTATTGTGCACAATGACAGCAAAAATACTACGTTTCATGCTGTGATAGGATGATGGCACGTCTCTGTGTCTTCAGCAGGACAAGAAATAGCCCTGAAGGGTGAAGCCAGAAAGCTGGCAGGGAGCCGGCAGGAGTCTTGAGCTGGTAGGAGGCACCAGGCAGAGAGGGGTACCCAAATTCATAGAATCACAGAATGTGTTGGGTTGGAAGGGACCTTTAAAGCTCATCCAGTCCAACCCCTGCAGTGAGCAGGGACAATGTCACCCAGATCAGGTTGCTCAGAGCCCCGTCAAGCCTGGCCTTGAATATCTCCAGGGATGGGGCCTGCACCACCTCTCTGGGCAACCTGTGCCAGTGATCTACCACCCTCATGGTGAAGAACTTTTTCCTAATATCCAACCTAAATCTACCCTTTTCTAGCTTAAAACTATTGCTCCATGCCCTAGTGAACAGCTTGTCTCCTGATTTCTCATAGGTACCTTTCAGGTACTGCAAAGTCGCTATGAGGTCCCCCCGCAGCCTTCTCTTCTCCAGGCTGAACAACCCTAACTCTCACAGCCTACCTTCATACCAGAGATGCTCCAGGCCTTTGATCATCTTTGTGGCCTCCTCTGCACATGCTCCAGCACTTCCATGTCCTTTTTGTGTTGGGGACTCCAAAGCTGGACACAGTACTCCAGGTACTCATGCCTCTCCTGGAGCTTCAATCCCACATTAGACATCTTCAGGCACTTCTTTGGATTTTCTTGTGCCATTAACATAGAGCTCCTGCTTTCCAAAACACCACCAGTGAGCCACCACACAGCCTATGCAGGATGGGTATATTTTGGCACTGGGTACCCTGGGGTGTTGACAGATGGGAGACTTGAATTTCTAAGCAAGAAAAGGCTCCAACCAACAGCTCATCTATGCCAGCCCTCCTACAGGTTGTGGGTATGTCAAGAGTAAGACTGACTCTGTGTCCAGTGCAGGAGTTGGAGCTGGAATGCCCAAGATGCACCACATCCAGGCCAGAGAGATGGAAAATGAGACCATCCCCTGTAGTGTTGGGCACACAGAGGGGGACAATCCTGCACTCTGGTCTCTTCTCAGGACCATTCCTGAGTTTCCTAGTCAACGCCTGTCTCCTGTAAAGGGGATAAGCCACGCTTGAAGCATTTGATGACAAAATACAGCAATTTCTTCCTGCTCTTTCCCCATAGACATTCCCCACCCTCCCAGATTAGAATTTCATAGTGCACACAATAGGACCATGATTGCTATTTTCCACATTCTGCTCATTATTTTCTTTAGTCACACCTCTCTAATGTTTAATAAGTCCTCATTGAATTTGACAGCAGTCGTATGCCAGAGCACAGACATAGCATTAGTCATATTTCCTCTACTCCGGAGTAATCCAATAATGGTTAGATAATTAAAGCCTGCCCCTTACTAACATGTTGGACTTCATGCTTTTTCTTCTGTATATTCAAAATCTATTTTTTTTTGCCCTGCAGATCAGCCCTGTCTGTATTGGACAAAACCTTGGGAGCTGCGCAATGAAGGCAGTGCCATAACACCGAAAAATGAGGGAAGAACAAGTGAAATGAGAGCAAAAGAGGAAGAAGTTCATGCAAAACTGTAAGGCAGAGGCAACGGTGGGACAGGGATTACCTGCAAACCACAAGCATCCCAGGCCATTGCCCAGTGCCCTGTTTGAGACTTTTGCAAAGTCACCCCAAAAGTGAAATGGCAACACGCACCCCCACGGTGCAAGAAAACGTGTAACAGGATACAGCAGTCTTGGCTGCTAAGACTAACATATTAGTGCTTATATTGTTAAATGTACACCCTAAATCATGGGTGGTGCACTGTAACTGTCGCAATGTTTTCATTTTTTACCTTCTCAACTCTAAAGAGGCAAATTACTTTTTTATGAAGAGCTCACTTTGAAGTAACTGAGACAACTTGTGTGAAGAAGGGTTTGTAGACTCATACCTGAAAACTCCTAAGTCGCTGGGGTAGGAACCTGATCTTCTCACATGTACACAAGATCCAGGAAGCAAACACATAATCCTATTGAATTATGTCGTAGTCAAGACCTCTGTTCTGCTGTGTTGGCTCATTTGGAGCTGTGCTCTTCTCCGTTATAAAGAGTGGGTTTACTTGAGAGCTAACAGAACTGAAAATTTCATCCTATGTTTGCAGATACATAGTCAGATCAGAATCAGCAGGACTTCATATTAGGATTAAATCCTCAAGCAAGATTTTTCTTCCATGAACATGTTCAGATATGTCTGTGCTTGTAAATTAAGTAGTGTGAGGCCTGGTTATCACAAACAATACACAGTACCTTGCACTAATGCGCCTTTCTCTACCCCAAAACTGGCTGCGTTTAGCTAGATCTCTCCAAGAGAAAAGTCCCGAGCCCACTCCATCATCCCACTGATGCCCAGGTGTCTCACAGAAGAGTGCTAGATAGCATGGGCCAAATCTGTGAGAGCAGCTCCTTTTGGGAACCCAGCACAACAAAACCACCTCTGTCCTGTGCCCCAGCTTACAAACAAGATCGTGCTTCCTTTCATAAGCCCACTCCTTCTTTCAGGTTCCCTGGGATTGCTGAAAGGTCATGAAAGCTGCACTAACAGTCTTTAGTAATAGTAAAATGTTTCTTTTCAAGTACTTGTGTTAAGTGTTGGATGCTGCTTACTAAAACATTCACCTGGAGGGAAGGAAAACACCCCCTCAGACACACACACACACACCCGGCAGGTAACAGCTCCTGCTAATTGCAGCAGGAAATGTGACATTTCAAACTGGGCAGAGGAAGGCAGTAATCATCCCCAGCGAGGAACGATCCTGCAGGGATCAGGAGTGGGAACTGAGCTGCAACTTTCCAGCTCTGTGCCAATACGCTGTGAAACACATTTTTCTTAATTTAATAAACAGCCCTTCCCACCCCCACACTACCCACAGGGAGCAAATACAGAGTGGATAGAGCCTGTGCCGCAGCACAGGTGGGAAGTTGGGCTTGGATGTGACTCGGATTCTCCGCTATTTTGCAACATGTACAGATTTTCTTCTCCTTCCAGGGTTGTTAAAGAGTCAGGGGGTTCATTGCCATCAATAGACTTCTAGTTAGCTTTTAATTTATTTTTCTCAAAAGGGAGGAAATCAGATTTACATTTAATTGAACACAAGCATACATCTTAAATATAGCGTACATAAAGCTGGTTTATTGCCTGTTGTTGTCCACTCCCCCAAGCTGTCACAGTCCCCCTCAGGAAAAAACAAAAAAAACGATGGTAAATTCAGTCCTTCAGCTCAGTGTATGACCATCCAAAAGCAATGCCCTACCACTTGTTGAAAGACACTTCAAATGCCACACAGAGGCATTGACATGTGAGCACACAGACAATAAATTATCCAGCTCTAATTAAAAAAATCCCATCTGCCTTTTCCCCACCACCAACCACTCCTTCTCAGACACACGTTTGCTGTAGCATTTATGTGGAACTTATTTGTTTATAATTCCTTACCCTACCTCCTTACACAGACACAACCTCTCTGCCATGGGGTGGGAGCTGCTTGGGGGAAGGCTCAGTCCAGATGTGCCCACAGCTGGATGACCAGTGCCTGGAGACCCAGCCCAGCACCCAACATGCAGGGTGGCGGTGGGCACAATGTCCATGGAAGGTCCCCAGGAAGGGCTAATTGCTGTAGGCTTGAATCTCACTCATCACTGAGGCTTGAACACGCTGAAATTGGATCAGTGGTGCCACCACCAGAGTCACAACCAAAGGCACCTAAGATGTTGTTTTAGAAACCCTGGCAGGGTGCTGTCACCTCCTGAGCCTCCTTTGGGCAGTGCAAGAAATGGGAGATTCATCTTGGACTCATCTTGGAAGATGTGTCCTGCCCTGCAAAGCCCTCAGCAGAGGATGGGAGAGGACAGCTCTCCCCATGCAGAGCATCAGCAGTGTTTTGGATGAACGAGCTAGTGCAGTATCAGGGATTAGGGACAGACGGGTCTCCAAGTGTCATTTTGATGGTCACATGGAAAACAGGAGCCCCTGTCTCATGGATTGGAGAAAAACTGCATTTCCCTCAGTGATTGTTCAGCGTGAAGTAGGTGGTTTTAACACCTGGAAAATTCTGCATGGCCAGCACTGGTGAGCACATCGGTCTGGGGATCTCCTTGCTCCAAAGGCAGCAGTGGCCATCAGGGTGGAGAGGAAGGTGGGAAGAGGGACACATACTCTGCTACCCCCCTCTCTCTACCTTCCTAAGCAGTTTGGTGACAGGCACAGACAAGGACATTGGGAACGGGACAACCCATGTGGTGGGTACCGGGATATCCACCCACAGGAGATGCTCCTCACCTACCCACGGCACTGGCAAACCTCAGTGGGAAAAATAAGGGATCTGGGTATTCAGTGGGCACTGTCTCTGTGAGAATGGGAGCCAGGCTTTGGGCTCATGGGAGACGCACGTCAGCACATGGGGGATGGCCCGTGGCAGGGTGTCACTGCTGCTGGGTGCTCCCCTGACCCCCCTTCCATCTTCGCCTCGATGGGATCTTGCTTTTCTTGAGCTTCTTGTTTCAGTGTCCAGCTGTGCTTGAGGTAAAAATTTGTTGTCTTGGGGAAAGAAAGAAAAAAGTAATTTACTGTGAAGCACTGGCTGAAAATCATTTTCTGAACCACTGCACAATTTTAATCAGACGACCACACTGTATCCAATCAAGAGAGGATTTGCGAGGGGGGTAGGAGGGTGTTTCGCTGTGGCCTTCCCCAGAGGACAGTAAATCCAAGCTCTGCTCAGGAAGACGAGATGTCTCAGGCTTCGCAGCCTGCCCAAACCTAATTTGCACTAGAATTACATGGCCATTACTAATGTATACAGTGGCTCAAATTGATTACTTTGCTATTAGTAAGAGCGCTGCGTGCTTTGGTGATGGCAGCTTCTGAGGAGGAGGAGTACAAAGGGGTGAGAACAAAGCGAAGTTGCTGCTTTGAAAGGGTATGTGGGGGTGAGGAGGACCATGGGGTGAGGGAGGTCACGCTCAGGGTAGAGTTTGGCATGCATAGGGTGTGGGAATGGCTGGACTTGGTATTTTATATGTTTAGCACATCTTGCATTAAAAAAAATATCACATGGATTAATCTTCAGGTCCCTGAACTCAGCCCATGAAATGGGAGCATCTCGGTTAATTCAGGACTTTACAGCCATGGGAAATCCTGGACCTCCCTAGGGCTCCTATTCATGTTTGCAGTCCTCAGTGGAGCCCCAAAACACATTCCTGCACAGTCTCACTCACTTCTTCATGTCACTTGCAGCCTCCGTGGGGCAGAGACTAGCGCCTCGCAACATCAATAAGCTCTGCAGTGAGGACTACATCCTCCCTCGTCAGCCCAATGAGACACAAAGCTTCTGAGCTTTAGGGACAGTAGAAACACTTTAGCAGGAGAGTTCGTGTCCCACTCCTAAGGCAAATGTTTTCCCCCGTTGGACTGGAAACCTGGAATTCAAATCCCCAGTGCAAACTGGGTGTAGAGGCATTTGAATATTGGCCTCCAGCATTTCTGTGTCTCTGCTTTTCATATACATGGCTTTTGCAAGAATCACGGCATGGTTTGGGTTGGAAGGGCCCCTAAAGCTCATCCAGTCCAACCCCTGCCATGGGCAGGGACACCTCCCACCAGCCCAGGCTGCTCAAAGCCCCGTCCAACCTGGCCTTGAACACTGCCAGGGAGGGGGCATCCACAGCTTCCCTGGGCAACCTGGGCCAGTGTCTCACCACCCTCACAGTCAAGAATTTCTTCCTAATATCTAATCTAAATCTACCCTCTTCCAGTTTGAAAACGCTACCCCTCATCCTATCCCTACACTCCCTGATAAAGAGTCCCACCTCCATCTTTCCTGTAGGCCCCCTTTAAGTACTGGTCCATGTCCTTCTTATGTTGGGGGCCCCAGAGCTGGATACAGATGAGGTCTCACAAGGGCAGAGTAGAGGGCGAGAATCATCTCCCTTGACTTGGTCATGCTTCTTTTGATGCAACCCAGGACATGGTTGGCTTTCTGGGCTGCAAGTGCACATTGCCAGCTCATGTCCAGCTTCTCATCCACCAGTACCCTCAAGTCCTTCTGCTCAGGGCTGCTCTCAGTCCATCCTCCACCCAGCCTGTATTTGTGCTTGGGACATGACTTGCCTTAACATCTCACTCCTGGCAAGGGCTTGGGACAGGCAAGGCCAGAAATGACAAGGGTGCCACTCTGCTACCGATGGAACTTATCCTGATGGCAGGAACATCGATTTCTTTCCTCAAATTTCCTACTTGCTACAGCACAAGTCTCACGTAATGAAAACAAAACCCTGGAGCCAAAACTCTGCTCCCACACAGCGACATGCTGATACTAACTCCACATGAACATACATTTTGCATTCCCACCCATGAGAATCTCCCCACACATTAAAACACCTGAAGACTGGAGCTAGGACAAGGGAGGATGAGGAAATTTTGCCGCAACCTTTCATTGCTCCAGCACAGCTTCACCCTGTGCAGCTTCTCCTTGTTACACTTGCTTGACATTACAGGATGCCTGTGACAAAGACAGAAAGGGAAGGTTAAGACTGTCACCCGGGCTAGGACACTAAGCAATCACTCTAATTGCTCTTTAAGGTAATTTGCAGAGCTCCAAAGTCTCCCCAGGCAGGAGGTGGCGCTGGGGAAAGGCAGCCCCATCACTAGCACATCCTTCACCATGAGGTCCTGAGCACTACTGGATCCTCTGATTAGATTTCTGTTGACTGGAAAGGACACTCAGTCTGATATACTAATATGACAATACAGTTAGTAATAGTATAGCAATAGGAACAGCAGTTGTCTTCAAGATGCAGCTAAATCAGGTTAGGTGAATCCCAGCACTGCTTTTGGAGCTCCAGCTGCTGCACATCACAGCTTGAGGTGAGCTCAGCAACGCTACGTCCCAAATAAGTAGAATAGTGGTTATGTTCTCTCCCCTTCCCTCCTCTGAAGGAATGGGAGAGTAGTGTCTCCTTGCAGATGATGGAATTCAGCCAGTGGAGATGTAGGAAATGATAAAAAGACTGGCAAAGGCTGAAGTCCTGGAGAAAAATAAAGTCATATGTGATGAAAGAAAACTGAATGCGTGCATCATAGGCTTGTAGCAAACCTTGTTTCTTGCCTGGCTCCTTTTAGGACCAGTATATGCAGATACACACACAGGCATAAAGTGATAACTCTACCTGTCCATCTCATAGAGCGGTATCACAGGGCTGATGTTCTGCAGATGGTCCTTCAGCTGCCACTGAAGCAGCTCAGGTTCAACTTAAGGGACCCACTGATGGCTGAAGGACATGATTTGGCACCCTCCCCTCCAGTACCACCATCAGTTAGGTCAGCTATGGTTTCATTTCACTGTGTCCCACTTAGGCATGGCCACTCCACATATGGAGGCACTGCAGCACCAAAGAGCATTGGCTGGGTCACAAAGCAGCTGTGTTTGAATGCATACTTTACATAATGCATGTGAGCAAAAGGAGCTGGCAGGGGGACAGGTTGGTCTTCCTCCAGATGGATGCACCCATGCAAAGATGAGATGGGACTTAAGCACCAGGAGCTTGATGGGTGCACCCATTTCCTCCCTTGATGCTTGCAAGGGTCTTTATTTGTTGTCTTGGGAAATACTTGTTCTTGAAACAAATCAAATTTACTTCTGTGATCTGCTAAACACCTTCACTTGGTTTCTTAAGCAGAGTTGGAAATACTTCATTCCAGACCTGTTTTCTGCATCTCTCCCCACCCACTGAACGTGCCAGTGGGGAAGCCAGGACACCAGCAATGGTACCTCACAACCCAACATCAAAAGCCTCACGTTCAGCTCTTGGAAGTGAGCATTTTGGGAATATTATATTGCCACAGCTGTTAATTTTTCACCCAGCAGGTGGGAAACCTACCCTGCTTGAAGGGCACGATGGAAAACACCAATTCTCTGTAACATTTTAACATTTTACAACACAGGAAAGTGGGGGTTGTTTGTAGCCGGTGCTGAGTATCCATCCCAGAGCATCCACTTCAGATATTTTAAGCAAATACTCAAAGCTCTTGTTCTGTCTTTTCCTCTGAGCTACAGCAAGAGCAGACAAGCCATTAATTGCACAGGCAGATGGCTATTAGGAAGTGTGTGAGAACTGGCTACACCACCACTGTGTAGGTGGAGCTGATTAGATGGACCTGAATCAAAAGAAAAAAGAAAAAAAGGAACATTTCCTACATCTCCTCTGCTGCATGGTGAGAAAAGCTTTTCCTGTGTGACTGCAGGAGAAGACAATTCAAAAATAGCAGCAAAATTGCTCCTCACTTCCCCACTGAGCCAGGTTACTCGCAAGAGTACTTTGAGGTTTATACACAATTCCTCCACAGCTTCACTGCCAGGCAACAAACACATGGGACAAGATGGGCACAGGAGTGCTCGAGGTTTTCTTCACACAGGCTGGTATGGGCTAAATGCATGAAGAGACCCAAAAAACATCCCTCCCTGTTCCTCTGCCATCTCATCTTTAAGCAGTTCTGGTTTACCCACCGGACTGGCCCTACTTGGGACACATCTTTGGATCTCCTTTGCCATGGAAGTGTCCCACCAAAGCAGCACAAAGCAAGGCTGCCCCATTTCAGCAGCCCATTCCACCCATGGGCACAGGTGACAAGGACACCTGGCAGGCAGGGGACCTTCGTCAAATCCTCTGGTGAGCAGCCTGGGGACAGCATGGCCTTGGCTGGCCACTTTGGTAGGGTTTGTACAAACTGGAAGTTTCCACCTGAAAGATCAGTGGCTTCAAGTCTATGAACTGGATCAGGCTGTGGAAGCAAGTCTGCTTGGACATCTTGTGAAACCAGGTGGTGGACTGGCAGAAGGACCTCTATTTAATGGTTTTCCATGACAGAGGCTAAGCTTCTCCAGCCAATTCCAAAAAAAAGGCTCATGACTGGAAACCTTCAGAGAAAACCAGTGCCCATCTCCTCCTGCAATCGCTCCTGGCCAGATTAGTGGCTTCTGCATATTCTAGATTTTGTTACCTACTTGTCTCCATTTTACAGGACACCTAAGTGTCTCTGTCAGGGAGATGATCCCAATGTCAGAAAGGACACTCAGATTTGAGTGTTGCAGCACCTCTGAAGCCCTTTGATGGCTGAAACTGTGAAATTTCTGGGTGCATAGCATCTCCCCTTACAGTTGTTCCTTGCTCTATCTAATACTGGTTACTTTTCAGGACAGGGATTGCTTCTGCACAGGTTAGTGTAGCACTTAGCAGAACCAGCTAATGAGACCCTACTACAGGACAAACTGAAAAAGGAACCAACCACACAAAAATAAAACTCAGAAATCTAAATCCCCTCCCATAAGTTGTGTTTACAGATGGAAAGCAATAGCATTGCAAGACATCAGTGCAGGGTTAAACAATAGAATCATTTAGTTGGAAAAGACCTTTAAGATCATCAAGTCCAACCATAACCTGTCCGCTACTAAACCATTTTTCTAAGCATCTCATCTTCCCATCTTTTAAATATCCCCCAGGGATGGTGACTCCCACTTCCCTGGGCAGCCTATTCCAATGCCCAATAACCCTTTCAGTGAATAAATTTTTCCTAATACCTCATCTAAACCTCCCTTTGCGCAACCTGAGGCCATTTCCTCTCATCCTATCGCTTGTTACTTGGGAGAAGAGGCCTCGTGTAGAGAATCCTCACCTAGAACAAGATCCATGAAGATGCTGGAGTCAAAGTTGTATTCAAAGCAGATACACAACTTGGGTAGTCACTTTCAAGCATTAATGTCAAAAGACTTATCTAGAAAAAAACATTCATTTCAAACGGCACTGCTGTCAATATAATGCTCAAACAATTTATTTCAAATGGGTATCTTAGTATCACAAGCAGAAAGATGGTTATTAAGGGGCAGATTCATATCCCTCATCATGTTTGGCCACCGAGGCTGACACTGCAGAAACAGTCTGCCCTCACAAGGCCAAATACCAGAAGTGCACCCAGCACAGCTGGGGGGGCTGCAGCCCCAAGCAGCACCTGGCTGAAAGTGGGGTGCAGGCAGTGGCTGAGACTCCTTGAGCACAGCAGCAGCTCTCCCCTGCATTCCCGTCATGCTCCTATTTATCATCGCTTACGCCCTGATTCAAGAGTAGCAGAAACAATCGAGAGGAGACAGCCAAGGGAATATCAGAAAATCACTGTGTCAGGCTGTGGCCAGCCTAGTCATCAACTTCCCTTGTGATTCGGTTATTTAGCTTTAAAAACAAACATTAAACCAGTGGAGGAACTACGGACAGAGTTTTCCATTTCCAGGACTCCTGCTGCTTAGCTGCATCACACAGGTCCGTACTGACGCTACAGATGTACGCAGACAAGCAATTAAGTGTGCAAAAGGAATGACAGATAGACACGGACATGAGCACGGTTCTTATGAAGGATCTTGAAGCAATCACTCACGGAGGTGGCTCAAACAAGTGTGTCGTGCCTCACCCCCTTACTGTTAGTTGTCTTACATTTCATATTGTAAGGAAAGCACATTTTTTTGCCGTATGATAGTCTCCAGAGTTACTTCAGATGAGGAAACCAGCAGAAGCTGAGCAGGTCAATGTACTCTTGGGCACAGATCAGCACTGGAAGAGGTTTCACCCTTCACCACCTGCTGCCACCCTCCTAGGGGAGCTGAGGAACTTCAACCATGCTCAAACAGAGCTGAAAATTATATAGGGAGTCAAGTCAATGCGTTAAGCCACAAGCCATGAAAAATACAGTAAATGGGAATTCAAGGGGGCACACAAGACCTGAGGAGGTACCAAGTTAGGGAGTATGTGGTCTCCGCAGCAGGCCTCCACAGGAGTCACACTGAGCACTTCTGCTGCTGCCAGCAGAAAGGGATGGTACCTGGAGATCCTCGTGTACAGCTGGTGCGGTCCCAACGCAGGTTTTTCACTCCAGATGGACACGTATCTGTAGCACCAAGATCTGTTTCAGTTGTCCGCAAGCGTGTGTGAGCACAGCACCTCTCTGCTGAATGGATCAAGAGTAAAAAGGAAGGTGGAAAGCTGAATTGAAAAACATAATTCAAATAGTGGTGAAAAGAGAAAAATAATGCAAAGAGCAAAGAGCAGGTACCTTTTCCAAAGGGCGACACCATGGCAGTGCTGCTTGGACTCGTGACACACACAAGACCATCAAGAGATGCATGAAGTATCTGGCACTTTGCTATTCCACACACTGACGTCTCCCACGTTCTGCAAAGGGAGAAGTGGGGCTGCTTGTTTTGCGATTGACTGTTTTTGTTACGTGTGATAGGATTAACAACCAAAATTCTGGGCTAAAATTGAAATGAGCCAACGTTTTGTCAGGATTTCACCCAACTCCTCTCTACTATACGTGGGCAGTAGGCTTTTATGATGTCCTTAGCTAGTCACATTTTTCTGGCTTTAAATGTCTGGATTTTGTAAATATGTTCTTGGCAAACACAGAAGTGTCACGGGAACCATAACTGCTTTATAAAGTGATCTGCTTTTGGATACTGCAGCTGAACTGAGTTGAAGGAAACTACACAGGTTTTAGAACATCCAGCGGATGATTCACACCACCCAAATAATGCTCCTGATTCATCCTTTCGCAAAACAACCCAATTCAGCCTGGCACTACACAACCCTTCCCAGAAACTATTAACTCTGAAGGTGTTTTTATGGCTCACCTACAAATTTATGTAGGCGCTTACCATTAAAAAAACCCATCTAAATAGTGCCAGTTTTTACTTTTTCTTTCTGGATGAAAAGACGATACAAGACACACTAATTTTTGTCCAAAATTCACGATGTATATGCAGATAAAGTATAAAACCAATGAAAAAAAAATCATTTCATTAAACTGTCAAGGAGCTGCAAACCTGAGCAACTTCAGTTGCTGCTGCGACAGAACTGGAAATGTGTTTTTAGTCAACCTTCTGCTTTCATGTAGAAGTTTTGTTGTGAAGTTTATAGACCAAAGGCTGATGCTGGGAAAAAAGCCAGTGAGTGACTTCCACAAACAAAAAGAAAGCAGCGCTCACCTCTCAAATCAAACAAGAAAACATGTTTCTCTAAACTTAGTGGTGAAAGTGAAATACTAAGTTTACATTAATTTACAAAGACACAATCTATGACGGTAGCAACTTGTGCAAACTCTGGTTCTATTGTTGCTTTTTAAAAAAAATTGCAGAATTACACATGAATGGAAGAAGCCCACTGCAAATGACAGCAGCTGACAGCTACTGACACGCTAAAGTACCCAAAGCACACAAGGTCAGGAGAGGTAAGAGACAACCTGGTTTGGTTAACACAACCAAGTAAAGGGATTCAGATTGTGTCTTATAGGTCTCTAAATCAATTTAATTTTTTAAAAAAATCCCAGAAAGTACCATACAGCATCATAGCGTACGTCATTTGCAGGTAGAATTACAGTTAAACTTGTTCCAGTTATACTCCCAAGGTGTCTACTGTCTATTTTTATAATATTCCTAGAAGGGATACCATACAAACCCCAAGTCTGACGTCTCACTTGGAAAATAGCACAAAGCCTTTTTGGGAGGTCTGGTAATCTATTCATGCCAGAAAGGGGTCATTTTCATTTCCCACATCTAAGTACTGCGGCAAACCATGTGTGTACATCAAGTTACACGAGAATGAACGTTATTCCAAACCCATGAGCTTCCAAACGCTTCTTTATTGTTTTCATAATTCAAAAAAAAGGATAATTCATAGAGCCCTTGTCCTTGTGTTTGCCTTCAGCAACCCTTTTGGTGTACAAACATCTTCCTGAACACTTGTTCAGCCAGCTTTCCCCTCTCTGGCTGCGACTTGTTTTTGCTGCAGTAGTTCTTCTTCCTTCTTCTTGTGAAGCTTTTGGAGATACTCATCAGGCTCAATTCCTGCCTCCTTTAGCTCAGACATGGCTTTCTCCAACCGGTGCAGCGTACGGGCACTCTGTACCTTCCGAGCAGTTATGTACAGTGTAAATTCCTTGAAGTCCATCAGTTTACAGGTGTCCACCTCACAGATGTTTTTAACGTCTGTGGTTTTGTCCACCTGGGGGAAAAAAACTAAACCTGCCATTTTTTCCAGATCTTCAAGATTTACTTGGAACTCCGTCAGCTGGTGACTGAAGCCTATGGGGTTGTTTGGCACCACAAAAGCCCCCAGTACCAAGGGCTCTGTAGATGTTCTGCTCCGTCTGGCAAGGATCACCTTGTACAGGTGGGATGGCACAGCTACATCGTCCTTCCCGATGACCTGTCAAAAGGAAAGTTATGTTAGAGATACAAATCTTATCAGTTAAGGGGGAATAAAGACGTGAGACTAACCCTATTACCTCCAAAAAGGAGCCACAGCACGTAACTACACATCAAAATCATGTGCAATGTTATCAGAACAGATGCTGAGGTGGAAATCACCACTTCATTGCAGTTTCTTATAGAGCTGGTCAGGAACGAGCGAGTTATTTGATGCCCAAATCTCTCTCTCAAACAAGAAAAGCTGGGTAAAGATGACTTCACAGCAGGGTTATCCGGCCACTGTTGGTAGGAGACTTTCCCAGAAGGTTCTTTACCTTTCTCCTCTAACACCACTGACTTTATATTATAGTTAAGAACAATGATGCAGACAAAAGGTCAAAAGATTTGTCAGTAACTGCCTAAATATTTGTAAATATCTGTGACAAGGAGCAACAAGAATTCAACTCAAATGTCTGAAGCAGATGTAACTTCAGTTATGGCTGAAACTGAACTGGAACCAAACCTGAGAAACACATTTGAAAACGAAATCAGCCAAGACCTCAGCTCCCCAGTCCCTGGTACAGACCTGTAAGTGTAGCTCACCTGAAGGGGTGGTAGAGCTCCTTTCTCATCCTGCACCACATTGTTAATGCTTGGGAAGCTGCTTCCAGAAACAATGGCTCTAGCCTTAGTTCCTGACTTGACAGTTCCAAATCATGTGTCTTGTAATATGCATTTCAAACAACTCTAACTTACCTTCCGTCAGTTCTTTTTTGTATCTCTATTACCCACAGACAGGCTGTATTTAAAAGCTGTTACCTAAGTAAGGTTTTTTGAGGGGACCTGGATATAACGAAGTACATTTAGTGACTTACTAACTTCGAAGAGAAGTCTATGCAAAGAACAAGCAACAATTTCTTCCATAAATTTATTACAGTTCAACTTAAGAGCTTGGACATGCTGGGTTTACTGCTGTGTCACTCAGACACC